>NW_003852423.1:16917245-16937584 GCF_000181295.1 Otolemur garnettii
TATCACTCATATTCATAGCTCAGGAACACAGGTCAGTGACAAATGTCTATGTAAATCAGCCCAAAGAAATTCTTTGTATTTCAAAATTATTTTACGCTCTGAAAGACACCAGCCTTCCTCATCTCCTCAAAATCTTTCATAGAATCATAATTTCTGTAGAAATCTGCATATGCCTTCTTTCTTGGTTCAGCCACAGCAAACTTATAGAAAACTGCAACCCCCAGGGAGACAACAAATGCTCCAATGATATGAATCCGCAGGCGCCTGGCCAAGAGGCCACACATCTGAGGTTTGGCCAAAGCACTGGAAGCCATGGTAGTTACTGTCCTTGATGGGTTGCCAACCTCAACGCGTCCTTCCCAGCTGAGGTACACATAACTCACTAACAATGTTTTATGTAAAGGTTTTTAATTTTAATAAACCTTAACTTATCATTAAGAATTTCTTTTCTGTATCATATTGTTGGTTTCATGTCCAAGAACTTTTTGCTTAACCTAAGATCATAAAGTTTTTCTCCTGTGTCTCTTCTAAAAGTTTATGGTATAAGTGGGTGTGGTGGCTCATGCCTGTAATCCTAAGACTTTGGGAGTCTTAGGGTGGGTGGATTGCTTGAGCTCAGGAGTTGCAGACCAGCCTGACCAAGAGTGAGACTCTATCTCTACTAAGAATAGAAAAATGAGCCAGGTATGGTCGTAGGTGCCTGCAGTCCCAGCTACTTGGGAGGCTGAGGCAGAAGGATCTCTTGAGCCCAATACTTTGAGGTTGCTGTGAGCTATGATGCCATGGCATTCTACATAAGGCCACAGAGGGAGACTCTGTCTCAAAAAAAAAAAAGTTTTTTGGTTTTACAGTGTACATTTAGATCTCCAATTGATTGATCTAGTATTTGTATAAGGTGTGGAATAAAGTTTGAGTTTCATTTTTTTTCTGTTGGATGTTCAGTTATTCCAAAAGCATTTGTTGAAAAGACTATTTATCAAAAATAAATTGACTATATTTATGTGGATCTATTTCTGTATGAATTTTCCAACTTTATTCTTCTTTTTCAAAATTATTATGTCTTTTCTAATTCATTTGCCTTTCTAAACAAATTTTAGAGTCAGCTTGTCTATATCCACAACACTTCCAGTGAGATTTTGATTGTAGTTAAGTTAAACCTATATGTCAGGCTCGGTGTCCGTAGCTCAGTGAGTAGGGCGCCAGCCACATACACTGATGCTAGCAGGTTCAAATCTGGCCTGGGCCTGCCAAACAATAATGACAACTACAACAAAAAAAAGCTGGACATTGTGGTAGCGGCCTGTAGTCCCGGCTACTTGGGAGGCTGAGGCAAGAGAATTGCTTAAGCCCAAGATTTGGAGGTTGCTGTGAGCTGTGATGGCATGACACTCTCCGGAGAGCAACATAGTGAGACTCTGTCTCAAATAAATAAATAAACCTATAGGTCAATTTGGAGACAACTGACATCTTGACTATGTTGAGTTTTCCAATTTATGAATAAACACAGTAGCTATCTTCATTATATAGGTCTTCCTTGATATTTCATCAAGATTTTGTAGATTTCAATATATAGATCCTGAACATTTTTTGGTTAATTTTATAGCTAAGTGTTTCTCTTTGTTTGAGCTATTTAAAAGGTATATAATTTTTTTCAGTTTCCAATCCTTGATTACGAACATATAGAAATACAATTGATTTTCGTATGTCAGCCTGTGTACTGAGCTCATACTAAACTCACTTCTTAGTTGTTGGAACTTTTCTGTGTTCAGTTTTGTCAAATGTTTTTTCTGTTGCAGTTTATATGTGACTGTATAATTTTATATTTTTTATTCCTTAGTCTATGTGGTAGATTACCTTGATGGATGTTTGAATGTTAAGCCAACCTTCTATTTCTGAAATAAAACCCACTTATTACATATTAGTTAGTCCCTTTATAAATTGCTAGAATTGATTTGACAATGTTTTATTGAGGAGTTTTATGTCTATATTCATGAAGGATATATGTCCTTAGTTCTTTCTTTTCTTGTTCTGTCTTGGTTTGTTATCAGGTTTTGGGTTTTTGTCGTTGTTGCGGTTTTTGGTTTGTTTGCTTGTTTTTTTTTTGAGACGGAGTCTCACTCTGTTGGCCTGGGTAGAGTGCTGTGGTATGGTAGATCACAGTAACCTCAGATTCTTGGGCTTGAGTGATCCTCTTGCCTCAGCCTCTCAGAGTACCTGGGGCTACAGATACATGCTGTTACCAAGTTAATGGTGGCTTCATGAAATGATGTGGAAAGTGTTTTCCCTCTTCTTTTTTCTGGAAAAGATTGTGTAGCACTACTCTTATTCTTTAAACCAGGCACCCTCAAACTATGGCCCGTGGGCCACATGTGGCCTGCCTAGGACATTTATCTGGCCCGCCGGTGTTTTTGCCACCACTGCCTGTCCTGCTTAGCAGCCGACTCGTCCTGGGGACCGCAATCTGGCCCTCTAATGGTCTGAGGGATAGTGAACTGGCCCCTGTTTAAAGAGTTTAAGGACCCCTGCTTGGGATTTGTCAGGAAGTTCATGTGGGCCAGGAGCTTTCTTTTGAAAGAGGGTTTAAAGTACATATTCAGTTTCCTTGATATATAAGATTGATCAGATTATCAATTTCTTTGTGGGTGAGTTTTGGCCAGTAAGTGGTTTTCAGGGAATTAGGCAATTTAGTCAAGTTTGCTGAAAGTTTTATTCATAGGGTTGTTGCAGTATTCTCATTTTATTCTTTTAATGTTCACAGGTCTGTATTGTCACTTTCTGTTTTGTTTCTGTTGTCAGTAGTGCCTTCTCTGTGTTTTCCTTTGTGGTTCTGTCTATAGGTTTACCAATTCAATTAATATTTTAAAGAAGCAGCTTTTGGCTTTATTAATGTTCCCTAGTGCTTTCTTTTTAAAATTTCATTCTTTCTCCTCTTGTCTTTGTTATTTCATTGTTTCCTTTGTTTTGCTTGAGAAAGGAAATGTTTTAATTGTTGTGCTCTCACATTTCAATACTTAATCACTTTATTTTGTTTCAACTCTTAAATGGATGTTGTGCATCTTCAACCAATTATTCTTAAAAAGATAAATAACATACAATGTTTTGAACCCCGACCTCTTTGAAAAGTTTTCTCTTTTGGTGACGTGAAAGTCAACTTAGCTAGGTATAAGATTCTTAGGTTATAATACCTTTTATATAGAAATTTGTAGATGTGGCTTCACAGTCATCTGACATAGAGAGGTGAGAATGTGGCATACAGAGGTGTCTAAAGCTACTCTAGTTTTTGTTCTATCATAGGATATGAACGTTTTCTTTATTTTTGTGATTTAGTTTTTGCCAAGATTGACAATGTATGTCAATTTTCAATAATTTTTACCTGAAGTGTAGTGAGTTCATTTAATCTCCAGATATTTCTTCCAGTTATTAATTGCTCATCAGATGGGTAATTTGCAATTACCCATTCTGTAGGTCATCTCTTCACTTTATTGATTGTTTCCTTTGTTATACAAAACTTTATAACCTTATGCAATCTCTTTTGTCCATTTTTGCTTTGGTTGTCTGTGCTTTTGAGTTATTACTCAAGAAATGTTTGCCCAAACCAGCATCCTAGAGTGTTTTGCCAAGGTTTTATTCTAGTAGTTTTATAGTTTCAGGTCTTAGATTTAAGTCTTTAATTCATGGCAATTTGATTTTTATGTATGGCAAGAGATAGGGGTCTAACTGCATTCTTCTGCATATGAATATGCAGTTTTCCCATCACTATTTATTAAAGTGACCATCCTTTCCCACTGTATATTTTTGACACCTTTGTTGAAAATGAGTTGACTGTAAAGCATAGATTTATATCTGCATCCTCTATTCTGTTCTGTTGGTCTATGTGTCTGTTTTCATGCCAGTACCATGCTATTTGGGTTACTATAGTGTTTTTTTAGTATTAATATAATTTAAGTCAGATAATGTGATTCCTCCAGTTTTGTTCTTTTTGTTCAGGTTGTTTGGGTTGTGTTTTTTCTCTTTTCTTTTTCTCTGCCATCTGTAATACCATCTTATTTTGTTACCTTTTCACCACATTTTATTTTTCAGATATTTTCCCCTACTTATTGAGGTTATTTCTATCTGTGCCCTTCTGAATATGCCAACTAGTTTTCTAAAATCTTATTCTGAATTTTGTAGTAGATATTTTCTGGAGTCATGCTTTTCTTCTGAGTCTTTGTTACATTGTTATTTCCCCTTAGTTTTTCAGTACTTTTGTTGGTTTTCCTTTCCTTGCTCAGTCATTACGTAGGACAGGGCCTGGCATACAATAAAGCAGGGGTCCTCAAACTTTTTAAACAGGGGGCCAGTTCACTGTCCCTCAGACCATTGGAGGGCCAGACTGTGGGCCCCTGGATGAGGCAGCTGCTAAGCAGGACAGGCAGTGGCGGCAAAAACACCCTGTGGGCTGGATAAATGTCCTAGGCGGGCGGCATGTGGCCCACAGGCCGTAGTTTGATGATGCCTGCTAAAGGTTCAATAGACATTTTTTTAATGAATATGAATGGTAAAGAAGGTAAACTATTTCCGGATATTAGGTATGAAAATTACTTTTGGTCTTGCTTTGCCTCTATTTAATATAATTGTCTAATTCCTTTTTCATATCTATAGCTACAGGCTAATTGATGTACACAGTTTCCAATGTAATTCACAGGCTTTCACCTAATGTGTCTCTTTTGGATGACATCTCTTCCTACCTCTGATGTCTACCTGCTTGGTACTCTGAACTGATGGAATGCATGAACAAGGATAATTCTCCTAGCTGTCAACTTTTCTCTTTTATCTATGAATACCTATAATGGTTTCTCCCAGTGATTACCTATCCCATGTACACTGTTCAAATCAAAGTTTCCTATCTGTACTTTCAACCCAGCTGATGCCTAACATTTGTTCTTTGACTATAGAAAGTTGTCATCATGATAATGGAGTTTTGTAGGCAGATGGGGACAAGCAGTCCAGCTGTATTTAGTTATTGAAGAAAAGACTTTTACTCAGTTTTCTGGGTGGTACAGACTCGAATCTCTGAGTCAGTGGTGGTATAAAATATCATTCTGCATTTTATAACTTTTTTGTATATTTAATTTATTGTGAAGTAAGAAGACAGTAAATATAGTCACCAGCCAATACTACTTTGAACTAGACTCCACATCCAGTATATTTTTAAAGTATTAGGATTTGTTATAAAAATCCAGCCAGAATCTAAGGCATTTATTTTGAATGAAGACACACTGCTGTTTTTCCTTATCAAATACACCTCCTCCTACATACTCCTAAATATAAATATGCCAAAACGAATATTCACACTGTATACTCACTCCAGACAGTTGATAAAGGATTTTGAAATTATTTATAAACATTTATTAAAGCGAAATAATAGCAACTGTTGCCAAAGATAGCATCCCACCTAAGTTCATTCACAAATGATTATCTCCCAAATCATTGTATGTTGACCCATATCTTCATTTTACTTTCCTGCAGACATGATATTCTTTTCCAAATCACTTCAGAGTTATCAACTTCTCTCTCTCGTGAATTCCCAGTCCAATTAGCAAACCCTAATGTATCCATCACACTATCTTTTATAGCGTCTTGCTGAGTTTCTTGTCCAGCATAATCTATTTCTAGTCTGTGGTTCTTCCTATAGGAATGTTTTTGCACTTCTTAAATGTCAAAGAATTTATTTTCAAAATAAAAACTGATAAAAAGACTTGTAGGAAAATGTGCATTTTTCTCTTAAGAAATTTACTGCAAAATGTAGGAAAAATTCATTGACCTCTAATTTATCATCTACAGTAATCCTGCTTTACACATTGCCTCCACTAATCCCAACCTTCTAACCCTAAACCCCTTCATAACTGTGAAAGCACAGAATTTAAAAATTCAAATGACATAGGCTATATATAGTTATTTAGAACATTTCAGCAACCATCTTACTGATCAATTTTTTTTTTTTTTTGCCTTCTATTGGCTTTTTTTAAAAGCAGTTGACACAGGCCAAGCTGCTGGGTTTATTGTTCTTAGATTCTTGTTTTTCTTTGTTTGAACAATGGCTGTAATCATGTTTTCTCAGGTCTCTTAGAAGTCACACTAATAAGAAGTTGCAGACAGGTTTGTCCCATGGATTCTAAAAGCAGATTTCTCATGTGGCAAGACAAGAAAGGAAAAAAAAAAATCATTGAACCTAAAATGAAGCCCTGTATCTGACTGAGACCCTGTGAGGTCATGTCTGTACAGCAGATTGGAGTCCTGCTTAAGTTTTTCTAATGGAGGCGGGAATGATTTGGTGAAGGGGCCAGAGAGGGGACCGTCAACTTTTTCGTAGGTGACAAGACTACTTTAGAAAAACAAAATAATCATCCAATCAGCTCCCTCTTGGCTTGCCCAGAGCAGAAATGGAGCTAAGACTTGTCTAAATCACCTTCACAGCTTTCCTCTGTCTCTTTTAAAAATAGGTACTGACATGAAAATTAGGACTTTCTAGTTCTCATCATCATCACTGGAAAATGTACGAAGTTGGCTAAATGTGTTTCTTAGTTTCTTTCCACTCTAAACCCAAGACATAGTTGTGCCTATAGTATTATCAGTTGGATCATCCGATAAAAATCAGAAGAACTGCACCTGCCTGTGTATTTGGAAGAAAGGTTAATTTCAAAATCAGCAGAAGAATTTATGAGGAGAACACTTGTCTTTGTCTTGAATCATTTTACTATTATTTCACTTTAATAAATGTTTATAAATAATTTCAAAATCCTTTATCAACGGTCTGGAGTGAGTATACAGTGTGAATATTTGCTTTTGGCATATTTATATTTAGGAGTATATAGGAGGAGGCGTATTTGATAAGGAAAAACAGCAGTGTGTCTTCATTCAAGACCCACAGAGCATGGCCCAAGGGCTGAGGAAGGCAGAGAGAAACGATTGGCTCTGCCTCTGAGTTCAGGCTTGGATTTCCAGGGCAGTCCCCAGGAGGATAGCAGGTCCCAGGATAGGAGAAAAGGCGGGTGGATGGAGAGAGTGGAGAGAGTGGAGAGGCCCCCAAAGAACTGGCTGGAGGTTGAAAGCGCAGAGAAGACAAACTCCCAGAAGTTGCCCCTGTAGGAATGAGGGTGACACTTTTAACACTCAAATTGTTTAGTGTCTAGCCTTAAGTTCTTTGTTGTGTTATAATGTTGATTCTCTTTATTTGCCATCATTATATCCTATAAAGTTGCTGCAATGACTAAATTGGTGAATACTGAGACATTGCTCCTGGGGAAGGACAGGGTTAGGTCCTGTGATATTCTGGTCACAGCAGACTTTTCACCAACTGATCAGTATGTAACCTTTTTTATGTGTATTTCTGTTTAAGGACAGCTTATTTAATATATGTTGTTCATTCATTAACATTGAACTCACTGCCAGCAGAGCTATAGCTCATGTCTGCCCAAAGCTTACTTAATACATGTGTTTTCTCCATAAGGCATATCCTAATTGCATTTAGGAACATTGGGCAGTCCTTTGGCACTACGCTTGGGGTACATTTTAAATAGCAAAACCACCAACAAAAAGCGCAAAAATGCAAAAACACATGGCACTAGATTATGCCTTTTTTACAGTTCGAGAGCTGAAACAAGAAGCCAAAGCTTGGGTAGCTCCAGTGGCTCAAAGGAGTAGGGTGCTGGCCCCATATGCTGGAGGTGCTGGGTTCAAACCCAGTCCTGGCCAAAAACTGCAAAAAATTTTAAAAAAAGAAGGCAAAGCTTTGCTCAACCTCAGGTGGGAACATGCACATCTGGCAACATGATTTTTTTGACATTCTATGCATGTTTGTGAATCACCATAAAAACACTATGAGTGTTGGTTACAAATGAATTTTAGGGAGTAGTGAATTTACAAATGCAAAATCCATGAATAATGAGGATTGCTTGTACTGTGATGTAATCTTTCCTCACTGTGATCTCCAAATGTTAGCAAATACTTCACACAACCACCCCTTGCATCAGTGGAGGCAGGAGAAATGAAGAAATAAAGATAGCTTCCCATATCAGGGGCGATGCCTGTGGAGTTCCTGATGAGTAGTTAACATGTAGTAATTACTGTTGTTATTCTGATATTTCACAAGGCAGATAAGGATGCAGCAAGCTTCCTTTCTTCATGCACCTCATTTTGTATACTTCCCCTTCACAATTACTCTTAATGTTTAAAAAGAATTTCAGATATAAAGGTGGGACTTGCATATGAAGTCTGGCTTAGGGGGAAATGTGCAAAATCACCGGCTCAGCTTGAACTTCACAAGGAAGCTCTTGGCATCAGAATCCTTATCGATATTTGCCCCTAATTCTGCCTCCTTTAGCTCCCCTGCTCTCTCTTCTTGTAAGAGGCTGCTATCTTAAAATATTCTTGCATTCAGTATTCACATCTTAGTAAACTCAGACATCTCTCTGCTGTCTAATTTATATCATTTAGTAATCCACTTTCCCCTTCCTCCCTTCTTCTTCCTTCCTTCCTTCCTTCCATTACTTATTAATTGAAGTCTTTAATATACCAAACAGCTTGCTAAGTTCTATGGAACAGCCAAACATGATTCTATTTAGATCAATAAAGACAATATAAGAAGAAAAAATAAGATGAAAATGTGTGTTGAAGGTAGGTTAAAGTATGACTTCCAGGCATTGTTTTACTTCTACAAATATTTACAGCAGTGGTTCTCAACCTTCCTTATGCCTCCTAATGCCACAACCTTTTAATACAGTTCCTCATGTTGTGGTGACCCCCAACCATAACATTATTTTTGTTGCTACTTCATAACTGTAATTTTGCTACTGTTATGAGTCGTAACATAAATATCTGATATGCAGGATGTATTTTCATTGTTACAAAGAGGTCGTGACCCATAGGTTGAGAGCCGCTAATTTACAGGTTAGGAACTTTTTCATGGTGAGATTAAAAACTTGCTCTTCTCCTATCCCCAATTTCAGAAATCATGATCAAGTCAATGTGAACAATTTTTCTCCCAAAAGTGAGACATTTAACAAATGGTGGCTTATATCTCTAATCCTAGCACTATGGGAAGCTGAGGTGGTAGGAACACTTGAGTCCAGGAGTTCAAGACCAGCCTTGGCAACACAGAGAGACCTTATCTCTGCAAAAAGTACAAAACTTAGCTGGGCATGGTGGCACAACACACCTATAGTCTCAGCTACTTAGGAGGCTGAGAGAGGGGTTTGAGGTTATAGTGAGCTATGATGCCTGGGCAACAGAGTAAGACTCTACTTCAAAATGAAACAAAGCAAAGCAAAACAAAACAAAGATAAACTAAACTAAACAAAAAACAAATGACAGATACTAGCAAACGTTTACTGAACTCTTATATGTGCCACAAATATGCTGGAAACAGGAGAAATAGTGAACAAATAGACATTGCACCTGTCTTCATGGAATCAAAGTCTAGCAGAGAGGAAAAAGAGAAATAATCACACAAAAATGTTTTACCTGTGGATGATCAAGGAGCTTATTCTTCTAGAAGTAATATAAGGCATGATTTATAGTCATAGATACAGGCAGCTGTTAGATTATGATACCTTCAGGTAGAAAGTGATCTACGTTCTCGCAATCTCTTTTGAGAACTCTTCATTAGAACAATGAACTTGTCAAACTTCTGGTCTCAGACAGAGATCCTGGCCATTTAGATCCCTAGCAAATAGATTTTGTTGACATATAAACCCCAAAGTTCAAAGTTCTTATCCAAGAAACTTACTGTGAATTCATTCTCCCAGGATGCCTATGTCAGAATTATTTCCAAATAGGATATTAAAGTGAATAAATTAATTCCTTTTCACCTGGACAATTGTTGGCAAAGACAACAAATCCTTAGTTTTTAGTCTGGAGGTGAGGCCTCCAGCAATAACAAATTAGATAACACTATGTATATGGGGGAAAAAATCTCTATTTTTTCCATTTGGCAACGTAAAATATAAAGCACTTAGAAATAATATGAACAAGGTTGAGTGGTGCCTATATGTGATAAACGTCAAGGTTTTACTGTGGGACATAAAAGTAAATTTGTATAAAATTTGGATAAACTTCTTGTATGGAAACTCAGTATTGTAAAGATGGTAATTCTGTTTTTTCTCATTTCAAATAATATATGAGTACAAATAATTAGGTTACATTATTTGCATTTGTAACGTAAAAATCCAAGTTGTAGTCAAGCCCTTCACCCAGAAGTTGTGCCATATACCCCTGCGTTGGTCCTGTTAAGTGAGCGCGTGCAAACTTGCCTTGATTTTAATTGTGTTTTTTCTTGTGTGGGCCTGTAGTTCTTCATCAACTAGTTTCATATTAGTACTGAGTACATTGGATGCTTACTTTTCTATTCTTGTGATACTTTACTTAGGAGAATGTTCTTCAGAACCATTCAGGTAAATATAAAAGATGTAAAATCTCCATCTTTCTTTATGGCTGAGTAATATCTCATGATATACATATAGCAACGTTTATTTAACCATTTTGAGTTAATGAGTACTTGAGTTGTTTCTACATCTTGGCAATTGTGAATTGAGCTGTGGAATAAATATTCTAGTGCAAATGTCCTCAGGTAAAATGATTTTTTTTCTTCTAGATACCTAGTAATGGGATTGCAGGACTAAATGGAAGGTCTACTTTTAGCTTTTTGAGGATTTTTCATACTTATTTCCAAAAGGACTGTATTGGTTTGCAAGTCCACTAATGGTGTGTAAATGTTCCCCTATCTTCACGCCCACACCAGCATTGGCAACTTTGGGACTTTGTGATGTGGGATATTTTCACTGGGATTAGGTGATATCTCAAGAAGGTTTTGATTTGCAACTTGCTAATGATTAGGGATGATGAGCATTTTTTCATGTGTTTGTTTCTTGAGAGAAGATTCTGTTCATGTCTCTTGCCCAATGATAAATGGGGTTGTTTGCTCTTTTCTTGTTGATTAGTTTGAGTTCTCTGTAGATTCTGGTTATTTGGTAAATATCTTCTCCCATTACTAAGGCTGTCTGTTTGCTTTAGTTGCTGTGCCCTTAGCTGTGTAGAAACTTTTTGGCTTGATCATTTCTCACTTATTTACTTTTAGTGTTGCTGTAATTACTAATAGGGTCTTCATATAATCTTTTCCCAGTCTGATATTGTCAAAAGTTTTTCCCACACTTTCTTCTGGAGTTTTTCTTGTTTCTTGTCTTAGATTATTTTTTTTTTATCTAGAGTGAATCAATTTTTGTAAGTGGTGAGAGATGTGGGTACTATTTCAGTCTTCTGCAACTGGCTATCCAGTTCTCCCAGCACCATTTGTTGAATGATGACTATTTCCCCAGCGTAGGCTTTTGTTTGGTTTATCAAAGATCAGGGAGTGAAATGTGGCTAATTTCATCCCTAGATTCTCTATTCCATTCTATAGATCTATGTCTCTATTTTTGGGCCAGTGCTGTGCTGTTTTGGTCACTATAGACTTGTAGTATAACTCAAAGTCTGGTAACCTGATGCCTCCAGATTTGTTTTTATTTCATAGAATTGTGCTGACTATTTGGGGTTTTTCTGGTTCGATATGAAACAAAGAACTACTTTTTTCAAGTTATTCAAAGTAGGACCTTGGTGTTTTAGTGGGGATTGCATTAAATCTGTAGATTGCTTCTTTATTTAATTTGTAGATGTGACACAATTCCAATAGAAATTCCAATAGCATTATTTTCTGGGGCCTCATCAAAATTATTTTAAAATTTATCTGAAGAAATAAACAAGGGAGAATAACTAAGAATATTTAAAGGAAACAATGGGGACAGACTTGTCTTCCCCTATGTTAAGACTACAAAGTTCCAATTAATGAAACAATACAATACTGGCCCTAAAGAGACACATGTGCCAGTCACTGGGAGGAAATGCCAAGATAAGCAGATATATAAAAATTATTTGATAAAAGTGGCATTTTAAATTACCACATAATGACTATAATATTCAATAAGTGATACTGGGACAAATGGCTACATTATGTAGAAAAAAATGAAACTAGAATCCAAAATAATCTAACCAAAATAATTTTCAGATGGCTTAGAGATGTGAAATACCAGAAAAAGACAGATTAATTTTGTGAATACAAGTATATTTAACTTAAAGGCAGGGAAGACCTTTTAAAGCATGATATTACAAGCAGAAATCATAGAGAAAAGATCAACAGATTCACTGTATAAAAATTTAAAATTGCCCAGTAAAGAAGACAAAACAAGACAAAAACTATTCACAAGGAAAATGACACACTGGGAAAAAGCATTTACAAAGTTTTTGATGAAGTATTAATATTCTTAATGTATTTTTACAAATAAAAAGGAAAATAGGAAAAAGTTAAAAGACATGAGCAAGTATAATGGACTGAATGTTTGAGTTTCCCAAATTCATGTATTGTGTTGACTCTTGTCCCAAGTGTGATGGCATTTGGAGCTGAGGCCTTTAGGAAGTAATTAGGTCCTGAGGGTGAAGTTCTTCCAATAAGGATTAGTGCCCTTTTAAGAACAGACATGAAAGGACCTCCCCCCTCCCTCTCTCTGTCTCTACCATGTGAGGACACAACAAGAAGACAGTCATCTGCAAACAGGAAGAGGTTCCCACCAGACTCTAGACCTGCTGACACCTTGATCCTGGACTTCCCAGTATCCAAAACTGTGAGAAATAAATGTTTATTGTTTAAAGCATCTAGTCTATGGTATATTTGTTACAACATCCTGAACTGAATAAGACAGCAGACAAACCTCTCCCCTCTAACGTGTACGTATGGGCAAAATATGAAATTAAATAAAATAAGATAAATTGATGTTACTAAGTAATCAAAGAAGTGAAAATTAGAATGAGATGATTTATACCCATCAAATGGGCAAAGATGAAGAGAAAAATAGGATCACTGTCTCCAGTTGTGTGGGGAACTGAGTCTACGTCTATTGCTGATGGGGAGAGAACTGATACTGTGTTTAAAGGGCAGTTTAGCAAGGGTAAGATTCCAAAAGCTACAGTAGAAATCAAATGTCTTTAAAATGCACACCCACTTTGATCTAGAAAATCTCCTTTTACTATTTTTTTCTAAGGAAATGATCACAAATGTACATCTTTAACTATAAGAATTTTTATCAAAGCTTTGTTTAAAATAAGTCCTCAACATTATAAGGCTTGGTGAATGCATAGATGGAGTACCGTGTTTACCATGCAAAGGCTGTATTAATGCATGGAGAGGCGCCCATAATATAAAATGTAATTAAGTGAAAAATCATTATATAAAATACTGTCTTCAGTCATTCATGGTTATCAATTAATAAGTGTTTATTAAGTTTCAACATATGCCATGGCACTAGACAGTGAAAATATAAATCGTATTATAATAGTTGCCAACTCATTTTTTAACTACATACACACAGAAATATAAATCACACCACATACACAGAAAATACTGGAGGCACAGCCATCGAAGTATTGATAGTAAATATCTCTGGATGTGTGTGATTTTCATTTCTGCTACTTAATTTTGGTTTCTTAATTTTGTACAGTGAACTTGTTTGCTTTTGTAATAATACAAATCGTCAAAAGTTGTTTAGCATTTTCCTTCTACGTTCTTTGAGCCATTTTCCCCTTCTTTTGCACTGTGTTATTTTGATGCAGAATCAGAGTGGAAAACCACTTTCACCTGAAGTAGGAAAGAGGCCCAAGACTGCAGCTGAGACTGAGGAACTTCACAGGATCCCCCACCAAAATTGCCCTCTGAGGATAATTTCCTATTTGTCCAAAAAGGAAGGAGAACAGCATTTATCTGGATTATAGAGACTCACTGCACAGACACAGCCTCTAATGAGCACCCCTTCCGTATACTCCCACTCCCGCTTTCCATCTAGCTCCTGGTGGCTACTTCTGCCAGTCCTGGCCCAGCCTCACACTCTCCACTCATGCATCTCAGTCCCAGCTCCTCAGCCTGGCACTCGAGGCCCCTCCATGTGGCCCCTGCCTCCACCCCCATCATCTTCATCGCTCTTTCTAATGCAGCCCCACCAGACTGCTTCCGGTGCTGTTCCCCTCTCTGTCTCCATCCTGCTTCGTGGCTTTGCTCGCTCTGCTTGGCCAAAGGCATCCCATCACTCAGATCTGCTCAGATCTTGCCTTTCCCACAAGGCGTCTTCAGCCGTCTTCCTGCCAGGTTTCCCCATGAGGGTGTGTGTGTGCCTTTATTACGGCTCTTCGTCTCTGTCTGGCATTACCGTTCCTCGTGTGAGAGCTGTATCTTTTCTTTGTGTCTTTCATGGGGTACGGGAAGTCAGTGCACGTTTGCACCACTGGATTCACTGTGCTAACTAGGAATTAGCAGCTTTCAAAGGATTAGAGAGTATGAGCGCATTGTCCATGGAATAGTCTGAATATTCTATTTTGTTCTAAACAGGATAATACTTCATTTACACATTTACCCATTAATCTCTTTTGCATAATGAAAGCCTGACTGGAAACTGATTTACCTAATGTTACATGGATAGTCAGAGGGCAGAGTTGAAATATAAAATCTGATTTCTTCTTTCCCAGTGCTGTGCCTGTCATTGAACTAAGTGGTTGAATTTAGAAGGGACCTCAAGATCCTGCAAAATGAGAGGGCATCATTTTACTGTCCATTGTCATTGCAGAAATTCTGATGAGAGGAGGTTTTTGGTTAGTTCAAGTCTGAATAGATTAGTGCTTATTTTGTGATTAATTCATTTGCCAAACCAGTGTTGTCAGTGCAAGACATTTGTGCCCTGGCCTATGGAGAGGTGCATCCGTGCACCTCTCCCTTCTCAGGTGGGGGCAGGGCCACTCTGCGTCACAGCTGACACTGCAGGCTTTGCCCAGCCTCCTTCCTGGAGGTCGTTGGACCCTGTATATTTTCCTACAAATGTCTCTGGCATTCAAGAGGCAAGTAAGCCCCACAGAGCCTGCTTGTTCACAGAGGGCCTTATCAGTTGTTGATGAGACCCTGTCTAGGCTCACAGACAGGCAGTTTCCTCCAGCCCCAGAGCCCGAGCCTGCTGTGGAGCCAGAAGAAGGTGATAAGCCTCCGAGAAGATTTTTTAGGAGCCTTGCCTATCTTTCACACCAAGTCGCCAGGGCACATTTTCCATGGTCGCCATTTACAGATAGGGTGGCTGCTCTCGGATAAGGATGGGGGTAAGGGGGGGTCATTAAAAGGGGCAAATGGTTTTTCCAATTAGCTACCCTTAGGAATCCCTCAGGATCCTTCAGGCTTTGTCCTTGACAACTTTTTTTTTTTTTTAAATTGTAAACTCCTTCCCCAGCCAACCAACCAAGGAAACCCTTCGTGGCTGGCTCCAAAGCAATGAGACAAGGTAGGCCCAGAGCCTCAGAGAGTTGAGTCTTACTGGGAAGACTTTAACTTTCAGGAATATTCTGTCTGCTGCTTCTAGGCAGGAAGGCTGTGGAGATAGAGGTAGCGGGGTTGCCATAGAGAAGCCCAGTGTTAAGTCCAGTGACCCAATCTAATCAGGTTACAGAAAATGAGTTATAGAATGACCCCTGATGGGGTGGGTATTCCTGCCAAGTGTGAGGGCAAACACAGGAAAACATGAAGCGATGGACCAGGTGCCAGGATGGGAAGCAAAACAGGCTCTTTTTGGTGGGACTCTGAAACCTATCTTCTCTTTGGACATTTCTTAAGAGGGTCTTAAGAGCAGGAAATGAATGATGGGGGGTGGTATACTGCTGACTTACAGCATTTATGGCAAGTGAAATTGAAATGAGGGCTTCAAATTCATATTTACAAAGTGCATTATTTTGATTTCTTATTTAGACAAGTAAATACGTGTTCCAGGCTTTACAAAGAGAACTGAAATACAACTTTTTTAAAAGTTGTGTTCTAAGGTATGTAGTAAGCGCCTCGTCATTGACAAAGAGGCCGTCTGCACTGTCTCCTGTAATTGTTCCCATCGCTGCTTTCCACTGAAGACACTGAGGCACAGCGTGGTCAGCCACATACCCAGTGTCACCTACCAGGAAGGGTGTGCTTGGGACTTTGGTTCGCCATCTCTCGCTCTCGTTCATGCTGCCTTCAGTCTTTTAACTGTTGCTTTGTTTGGTCTATTGCTCCAAAGAGCAGACACAGAATGTAGCCTGCTCACACCCAGAGTAAAGCGTGAGGTTTGGTGTGTGTGTGTGGTGGTGGGTGGGTGACAGGGGTGGCGGCAGTGTGACGTGGACTCCGTGGGGAGCTCTTTCATAATGTGCCATCTGGAAGACTGCTCTTTTTCTTGATTGAAGTTTTCCAAATGATAACACCCAGACTCTTGTCAGCGCTTTTAAACACACTGGCATGGTTTGCCTAATGTTGACTCATATTATAATCACACTAACTTGACTCAGACACCACGGTGGAGCAGGCAGTTTGAGTCTAGTGCATGTACTTTGGTGAGAAGATACTTGTGCCAACTGTGGTAAGGCGGCAGGCACGCTGAATGTGGGCAACACGCAGTAGCTGTATGTGTCATTCTTCTCCTTATCGTTGTTTCCAGTGAGTAGCAAACGTGTGAGAATGGATTGGGCTTTTAAGTACAAAAAGAGATACATAGTCAAACAAAAAAGAAAACCAGTCACAGAGAAAAATGGCTAGTAGCCTTTGTAAATACATCAGGGCAGAAGTCCCATTCCTCTGTGGCTCAAGCTAGGATGCTCATCTTTCTGGTTTTTATTTAACAAACCTGAACCTTGGGGAGATAGACTTAGGTGGAAAGGCCTTTCTGTTCCTCTCGGAAGAAAGAAATAATTAGCGCCTTTCAAGTAGCCTCCAAAGACTAATACAGTATTTACTTTCCTGTCTAGCATTCTTTATTTTGGAATTTGATAACCCACAAGACCACCAACCCCTCATCCTCTATGTAAAATTCCACACTGGGACTTGGGTTTGGGGGTTCCTTTGAAGGAGGAAAGTAAGTGTCAACAGCCACAGCTCTGGTCTTAGCTGTTGGCCACTGGATGCTGCCAGAAGACCTCATGTGCCCTTTCAACTTTGAGGACAGACTGCCACCAAGGCTGCCTCAAGAATCGTTTCCTAACATCAATGACTTTTCATTTCAGCACAGTCCTGGCAGAATTGTTAGGAACTTCAGTGTTTATGGAAAATGCCTTTGATAAGTCTGGATTTGTTTACACTAACAAGCAAGGACAAGGTGGGTGGTTAGAATACATATGTCTATTTTATAGATGAGGCAATAGAAGAAGAGAGAAGGTTACCCAGAACTCCAGGAATGTAACTCCTAGAAGGTTCTGCATCCTGGAGACCACAGTGCCGGGATTTGCCTTGTGGTATGTTTTACACAGCGTGATAGACTGAGGGGAGGGGTTCTATTTCCCAGCTTAGTGCTCCACTCTGAGTAGCCTGGCTCCTGGGGATGCTAAGGCACTGGTTTTAGTATTCCCAGGGCCCGTCAGTCTGAGACTCAATACCCTCTCTTGACCGCTAACACTGGCCATGCAGATGCCACGCCTCTCATGCTTATGGCACAACATTACCACAAATTAGTCTATCTTTCAACAACATGGAATGTAGCAGATTGTCCCCTGGGGAATGCCTGTTACTGGAATTACTACATGTCCTAGCATTTATGAGTCTTCCTTTTCACATTTTTTTTTACTAGTAAAATTGTGGAAAATAGAAATTACCCATTTGAAAAATAAATACAATGTAAAATTTTCTTTCTCTTTAACAACAACAACAAAAAGATATCCTTTGTTTTCATTCCATGGTAAAAACCCTCTGATCTATAGTCCAATCAACCAGAAATTCAGTAACCCAAGATTCTCAAGACATATCAGATGCTTTAATAAAAATTATGAGATTAATGATAATTAAGTTCACCTTTACTTGGAATTTTTTTAGAGCAACTTTCGAAGTATACAATGGTAAGGCCAGTATGCTTTCTACTTAATACCCAAATCAGGTTTCTTAAAGTATGTGCTGGGGGACTACCAGGCATCAGAGGCCTTCGCAGGGAGGACCCCGTGTCACTGAATCAGAGACTCTGGAAAAACTTTTTCCTGCCCCGTCCTGCACCTGCAGAACTATACCAAGACCTTAGAGGTCCAATTCAGAATTCTCCAAACTCTTCTGGAACCATTTAGTCTCACTTGAATGGCAAATGCAGTTCAATGCTTTTCCTAGTCTGAGAATTATTTAGCTCTTTGGTACAAATGACATAACTCAGCCAGAGCTCTCATATTGCCCATCATTCTGGAAAAACTGGGGGGCCTTTCTGCAAGTATGAAAAGGAAGACAATTTCACTTTCAGTGGATGTCAAAGGTGGCCTCCGTGTTGTTCACTGCTCAGTTTTAGGCCCTTTAGAGTTTTCCTTTCTCCTGAAATGACTTCATAATTTAAAGTAAATATTTATTTTTTTTTAAATAAACCATGTTTTAAGCAACTCAAGTATCTCTCGGTGGATGAATGGATAAACAAAATGTGGTAATCGCATACAGTTGAATATTATTTGGTCTTAAAAAGGAGAGACTCTGACAGATACCACCACACAGATGAATCTTGAGGACATTGTGAGAAGTGAAATAAGCCAGATCCAAAGACAAATGCTGTGTGATTCCACTTACCCGAGGCACTGAGCTTTCCGTCTTTATGAGTTTGAAAGCAGTCAAACACATAAAGACAGAAGCTGGAAGGGTGAGGGGAGCGGGAATGGGGAGTTAGTGTTTAATAGATACGGAGCCTTCGTTAAGGAAGATAAAAAAGTTCTGGAGATGGAGAACGGCGATGGTTTCACAACAGCATGAGTGTATTTGATGCCTCCGAGCAGCACGCTTATACATGGTTCACATGATGCATTTTATTTTATGTATATGTTACCACGATTTTTATAAAACCTTTGCAGTGTGAGTGTGTGTCGACCCTTAACTGTGTTTCCTCTGATTTTGAATGGAGGTGCAGCTCTCTTCCCAGCGCTGTGGGTTTTCAGGTCTAGCTAGCTCTGAGGGGATGTGCAGGCGAGCAGAGGCCAGAGTTCAGCCGCCTGCAGTATTCCTGATGTCTAGGACACTTAACAGAGGCTTTTTCTTGGGTCCGTGCTCTTGGTAAAGTGATAATGCTCCTAATTAGCACAGAGACCTGTGTCCAGACAGCCTGACAGGCTGGGCCCTTGGACGCCAGGATGGGGAGGGAGACAGAAGGAAGGCCAGCAAGGAGTGACTGAGCACTCAGTACTGGGGACAGAGGAGCTGGAAGGAAGGGGGGGGGGCTATATAGAAAGGGCAAGAGGAGAATGTTTCGCTGACAGAAAAGAGATTATTTTAGACCAACTTCTAATGCTAGTGATGTTTTAATCTCATGGCTGGAGAAATGTGCTTTCAGGACAAGCTGAATTAATACAATGTCCTCTGTGATCTTCCTTCAGTGAGGTCCCAGGGAGACTGCAAAAGATTCTGTTGTTTTGAGCTACTTAAGTTTGTGTTAACTTGTTACAGCAGCTCTGGGACACAAAGACAATTGCCAACACTTAAAGCTGGCATGGCAATCTCCTTCCGTGTTAATTACAGCGTGTGAGAAAGGGCCGTGCTGTGCTGTGCTGTGTTGGAGCAGGGTTTCTTAAACTCCCCAGTGCACATCCCCACCTAGGGACACTCTTGCAGGGCACTGTGAGACAGGGCTGAGGTCCAAAACTCTGCATGGCTGACATGCTTCTCATGACACAGATGCTGCTGATTGTGCAACACTTTGAACCCACAAAAACTACTTTCGGATGCAGCCACATCCCAAACTCTTATACACTGTTGGTAGGACTGCAAATTAGTACAGCATGTATGAAAAATTATATGGAGATATCTCAATGAACTTAAAGTAGCCCTGCTGTTTGATCCAGCAACCCCACAGCTGTTTATATGCCCAAAGGGAAAAAGGCCATTTTATAAAAAGGATGCCTGTACTCAAATGTTTATAACAGCACACTTTATAATTGTAAAGATGTAGAAACAGATTAATAAAATATGCTTACCCTGGAGTACTATTTAGCCGTAAAAATGACTATCTAGTATCTTTTGTGACAACACAGAAGAAGCTGGAAACCATTCTTCCAAGTGGAACATCACAAGAATGGAGAAATGAAATCTTGTAATCAATACCAAATTGCAACTGATTGAGCAACACTTAAGTGGACCTACGGAAGGAAAGCTCAGTGAAAATCATGCTGGATTGAGGAGGGATGTGGAGACGAGTAAATTCACACGTTTCACACACAGTACACTTTCTGGGTGAAGGACACACAACTCTTTTTTTTTTTTTTTTTTTTTTTTTTTT
>NW_003852423.1:16937874-16968155 GCF_000181295.1 Otolemur garnettii
TTGTTGTTTGGTGGGTGCGGGCTGGGGATTCGAACCCGCCACCTTAGGTGTACGTGGCTGGCGCCTTAGCCGGTTGAGCTATAGGTGCCAAGCCACGACTCTTAATCTGTATAAAACAAAGTATGTAAACTAAACCTATGTCCACCTAATATTCTGGTAATTACAAAAATAAGTATATGCATTGTGTTCTGCTGGGAGCCACTGGCCAGCATTCAGTCTTTATGGGGCCTCTTTATGCTCTTTACCTACGTTTTATATCACAGCAGTTGTCCTGGTGCGTTCAGTGCTCTATGTCATTATACCTGATCTCTGGCCAATAACATAGAATCAGTAATCACTTTTGCACAAAGGTCTTGTATCTCATGTTTCTCCTCTGGTAAAGAAAGGAAAGCTTCTGTTAAAGACTTGGGCTAGGGCTGCTCAAGTTTATTCCAACTCGGATTTTCCTTGAGCGTGGGGTGCTTTTCACACAGAGAAAGCAGATGCTGTGGGTCCTAGTCGTCTACCTGTTCCTTCAAACACCACCTTTTGCTTTCGATGTGAGGTCTTTCTCCTTATTTGCCCTAAACTAAGGACACAAAATATTCTGGAAGTGATAGGACACTCCTTTGCTCAAGGCTGCAGCAGCCTCAGTGAGTGGTGAGCTTTCTGCCGAGTGGCTGATGCTCCTGCATGGGTTGTTGCTGGGCCTGTCTTATCTGCCCTCCATTTGCAGACTGTGTGCGTGCACGTGCGTGTGTGTGAGAAACCCCACTAACCTCATCCTCACCAAGGCTCTGGTTGGCTTGTGCACATAACTGGATGTGAATGCTGATTATAGCCAGAGCACATAACTGTGATCTGTGTTTTTTTAGCACTATCTGGAAAACACCCATCTTTTGTGGGTGTCCCTCTGTGGGCATAAAATGACCGCTGCCTTTATCAGAATGTCATTCCCTTAGTAAGTGGTTTTTACAAACAGCACTTTACTCCCAGGATTGACACAGTAGAATTTTGTGAAGATGCTATACGAGGGTCCCATAGTCCCAGCAGCACAGCCATTTTTAAGAGTCAACATTTCAGTTCCTCTGAATTCTTATTGCCTAAACACACTTCCAGAAGTAAGCACTTAAAAGATTTGGCTTAAAAAATAAAAAACTGATAAGGCAGGAGCTGTTCAGCGACAGATTCTCCAGCTTATCAAAAAGACATTTGCCTTCCTCATAGGCTGGTGGCTATGTGTCTCCTCCCTGAGCTCCTCGGGCAGGTTGGAATGGGAGGTGTCACTGGAACTGGAGTGAGGGCGTGTTGAACAGGTTCCCTAACCCCGTTCCCTGGAGAGCGAACACGAACTGCCTCCTTTAGTTGACATTAGTTCATTTTGTTTTTCCTCACTGCCTTACCTTTCTGTTTCAATCACATTTATTTGGTGATGAGAACAGACCCTCCCAAGATACCTCATAGCTCTAGGGATTGGCGGTAGGAATATGCTGGCGTAAGACTCTGTCTGAGGGATCCGGGGACAGAGGCGTGTGTAGGACTGGGGTCTTTTCCTGGTACCTTTGGCTCTATCTGCCTGGGGCTCCTCTCCGTACTAAGCAGCATCCTCTGTCTGCTCAGGGAATCTGCTGTCACTTAGGCATGGCCATTTTCAGGCACCTGGCCTTTATTTTGGTACATCTTCTTTCCCCTCTGACTGCATATTGGCAAATTCTTCCTATGTATTTTAGTTTAAATTCTCAGGAGAGGCTTGGCGCCTGTGGCTCAAGTGGCTAAGGCACCAGCCACATACACCTAAGGTGGCGGGTTCAAATCCAGCCCAGGTCCACCAAACAACGATAATGGCTGCAACCAAAAAATAGCCAGGCATTGTGGCGGGCGCCTGTAGTCCCAGCTACTTGGGAGGCTGAGGCAGGAGACTCACTTGAGCCCAGGAGTTGGAGGTTGCTATAAGCAGTGAAGCCATGGCACTCTACCCAGGGGGACAGCTTGAGGCTCTGTCTCAAAAAATAAAATAAAATAAATTCTCAGGAGAAATAACCTTCTCTTTTCATGGGGCCAGTGGAAGATTTCAGGCCAGCTCTGATTGGTGATTCCATATCAGGTGACTCTGTATCACAGGACCTAGAGTTGATGACTTTCATCAAGTGGGTCAGCTGTGCCTCAGGTATTGCAGGGTACAAACCATGGCCCAGAAAGTGAAAGGCTAAAGGTTGGGCAGATTCCTTGTGCAGAGAGTTTGGACCTTGGCAATGACTCAGTTTCCAGGGCACAGGCTTCTCTCATCTTACACCGAAAGAATTTTACTTATAAAAGCCAACTGAGGAAATTCAGGGGTCTGGGGGTCATAGGACACAGAAGCTATGCAGTAAGTACCACTCTGCCTTCTGGTTTTAGTCTTCAAAAGTGAGAGGGGTGAGGCTAAATTCACAGATTATAAAGCTGTCCTCCTTGAAAACAAGAACAAATAAGCACGTTTGAAAGACAAAAGTGAGCAGGTGCCCTTGTAGAGGCTCAGCCCAACATAGCAAAGTGCTGTCAGGGAGGGCAGAGAGAGGCCTTGCCGAGAGCAGCTGGTGTGAAAGGGCAGGAGGGCCGGGCTCTCAGCTGTGAATGTGTGCTGCACACTTGGAAGCCGAGTGGGCCGCAGCCTGCCAGGCTACGCAGCAAGGGTCACGGCGCTGTGTGAATTCCATTTGCAGGTCTGCTTTTTAAAAGGAGGAGCTGGCCTTCCTGGCTCTAATGGAGAAGAGCAGCTTTGAGCTTACAGTCAGAGAGGAGGAGGTTTCCCTGGCACTCGGGAGACTTTGATCGTCAGAGTTGGGTATCTACTTTGTTTCTGCTGTCCTCAAGCCCCAACATTGTCACCTCTATCCCATTTTCTTTACGCCGCTTGCTGGTTACTTTTACTAAAGATTTGAACAGCAATGTGTGGTTTTTAGAGTGACTTGCCTTAAAAACTATCTCAGTAAAGCTTTTGGTAGAAAATAAAGAAAACTGGGAATAAACAGACATTTCTTAGACAGGATGGCAAAAACTTTAACCATAAAAAAAATTATAATTGAATGTCATCAAAATTAAAGCATTTTACACATCAAAAGACACTATTGAGAAGATAAAAAAACTGAGAGGAATAGTCCGAGTTTATGTACCTAACAGGGAACTTGCATCCACAATCCGGGCACACCCTGCTTTGCTGCACTTCCCAGATGATCCATTTTCTGCAAACTGAAGACTTGTGGTGATTCTGTCGCTCAGGCAAGTCCATGGGTGCAGTTATTCCAATAGCATGTTCTCTTTTTTGTGTCTCTGTGTAATTTGCATTATTTCAAAGTTTTTTGTTGTATTTTTTATAGTGCTTTGTCATCAATGATCTCTGAGGTTACTGTAAGGGTCATGAACCATACCCATATCAGACAGGAAACTTAATAAATGTTGTGTGCGTTCTGACTGCTGCACTGACGGACGATTCCCCATCCCCCTCCCTTTCTGTGGGCCTCTCTATTCCCTGAAACTCAATATTGAAATTAGGCAATCAATTACCCTACAGTGGCTTCTGAGTGTTCAAGTGAAACAAATGGTCACATCAGTGTAGGTATGTGTCACTTAACATAGGCTTAAAATCTACAAATGCAAATTATGCGACTAAAATGTGTGTACCCCTGTGATACTCTGAAATAAAAAATAAACAACCATTGTACAAAATATTCTCTAAGTGTAGGCCACCTCATGTAAAACTTTGTAATGAATATTTTGTAAATAATGGTATACTTATCTACAAAGAAAGGTAGAAATGATTAAGTTTAGTAAGGAAGACATGTCAAAAGCCAACTCTGGTTGTAAGCTAGGCCTCTTGAGCTAGTCATGTAGTGCCCAGGAGTTCCACAAAGACCACGCTGCTAAACAAGCCCAATTTACAGCAGAGTCCTTTTATTGAAGAGCCAGGTGGCGACTACCGCAGTGTCCCAACATGGGGTTTCTGAGAATAGCCCTGAGTGCTTAAGGGGGCAGGTTTTTAAGGCTTGGGCTGCATCCTGGTTGGCACGCAGGCTGTCCAGGTGCATTTGGGGAGAGGAGGAGGAAGTAAGCATTGTACAGAAGCAGAATTTTGAGTCTAGTTGGCCATACGTCATACGTCTTTGTTTTAATATTTCCCCATACATTTTAGTTTCGGTACTTTTCCTGCATGCATCTTTGTCTCAGTGTTCTCTCCACCTGGCATTGTTTAAAGGTCAGTCTGGGGATAGTCAGTCTGTTTCCCAGGCCCAGGAGTTAGTCTAGCAAGAAGTCAGTGAGTACTTTCCCATCTATCTCAGGAGTGAACTAGGCTTACTCCATTTTGTTGAGGGCTTGCAGCCCAGGAATTTGTTAAGAGTGAACTGATATTTTTCTACTTTAGCCTAGACCTAACAGTCGGCCAAGTTGTGCACGTAAAGGAAAAGTTCCTGAAGGAAATGAAGTGTGCTACTCCAGTGAAGAACACACCAAGGTAATAAAGTGAAACAGTCAAACAGTGCTGATATGGAGAAAGTTTGATTATCCAGATAGAAGATCAAACCAGCCACAGCATTCCCTGAAACCAAAGCCTAATCCAGAGCAAGGCCCTAACTCTCTTCCATTCTCTGAAGAGTGAGGAGTGAGGAAGCTGCAGAAGAAAGTTTGGAGGCGGGCTGAGGTGGGTTCACGAGGTTTAAGGAAAGAAGCCATCTCCACAATGTTAAAGGCAAAGCGAAGCAGCAAGTGCTGATGGAGAAGCAGCAGCAAGTTATCCAGAAGATTTAGCTAAGATCACTGATGAAGGTGGCTATACCGATCAACAGATTTCCAGGGTAGATGCAACAGCCTTCTATTGGAGGAAGATGCCATCTAGGACTTTTCATAACCAGAGAGAAGTCAATGCCTGGAGCTTCAAAGGACAGGCTGACTTTTTGTTGGGGAAAAGGGCAGCTGGTACTTTAGGTTGAAGTCAGAGCTCATTTGCCGTTCTGAAAATCCCAGGGCCCCCAAGAATGATGCTAACATCTACCCTGCTTATTCTCTATAAATGGCATAGCAAAGTCTGGATGACAGCACATCCATTTGTAGTAGCAGGGGTGCCCAACCTATGGCTCATAGCCTGAATGCTGATTTTTTGAGGACTTTTTTTGCTTATCTGCAGTGTTAGATACCATTAAAAGTGTGTACAGACCTTTGTTTTACTAATTAGCTTCTATTAGTGTTTGTGTATTTAATGTGTGGCCCAAGGCAACACTTATTCTTACAATGTGTGACAGAAAAGAAAAAAGGTTGGACATTCCCAATTTATAGCCTGGTTTACTGAATAATTTAAGCCCACTTTTACGATCTACTGATCAAAAAAAAAAAGATTTTTTTCAAACTATTACCGCTTATTAACAATGCATCCGATCTCTCAAGAGCGCTGATGGAGATGCACAAGGAGATAAATGTTGTTTTTATGTCTGCTGACACAACATTCATTCTGCAGACCATGGATCAAAGAGTCGTTTCAACTTTCAAGTCTTATTATTTAAGGAAAACATTTTGTAAGGCTACAGCAGACATAGATAGTGACTCTTCTGATGAATCTGGGCAAAGTCAATTGAAAACCTTCTGGAAAGGATTTACCATACAAGATAACATTAAGAACATTTGTTATTTATAGGAGAAAGTAAAAATACTAACATTTAATAAAAGTTTATGAGAAGTTGACTCCAACCCTTGAAAATGACTTTAAGGGGATTGAGACTTCAATGGAAGAAGCAATTACAGCTGCGGTGAATGTAGCACGAGAATTAGAAGTGGAGACTGAGGATATGACTGAATTGTTGCAACCTCATGGTCAAACTTGATGGGGAGTTGATTATTACGGATAAGCAAAGAAATTGATTTTTTAAAAATTAAATCATAGCTATGTACAGTCATGGGGTACCGTGTGCTGTCTTTATATACAATTTGAAATATTTTCATCAAACTGGTTAACATAGCCTTCATGTTATTTCTTAGTTATTGTGTTAAGACATTTAGAAAGATTCACACATACCCTATAAGATGAACCATAGGCTCATCACCAATCACCCTCCCTCCCCCATCCTCCCCCCTCCCCTAGAAAGTGTTAAGACATTTATATTCTACATTTAGAAAGATTCACATGTACCCTTATAAGATGAACCATAGGCTCATCACCAATCACTTTCCCTCCCCCCATCCTCCCCCCTCCCCTAGAAAGTGTTAAGACATTTATATTCTACATTTAGAAAGATTCACATGTACCCTTATAAGATGAACCATAGGCGTGATCCCACCAATCACCTTCGCTCCACCCACCCTCCCCCCTCCCCTAGAAAGTGATTTCTTGAGATGAAATCTACTCCTGATAAAAATGCCGTGACATTGTTGACATGGCAACAAAGGATTTGGAATATTACATACCCTTAGTGGACAAAGCGGTGGCAGGGGTGGAGAGGTTTACCTCCAATTTTGAAAGAAGTTCTACTGTGAGTAAAATGCTATCAAATAATAGCATTGCATACTAGAGAAATCTTTCACAAAAGAAGAAGTCGATTGATGCAGCAAAACTCATTGTCTTACTTTTAAAAATTGCCACAGTCGCCTGATCAGTCAGCAGCCACCAACATCAAGGCAATACCCTCTATGGTGTTTAATAGGATGTAAACATTCCAATTTGTACAAATAATCATAACATTGAATCACATAATAGCATCAATGTATTTATGAAATATGTACGAAAGACTTAATAATAAAAAAAAGAATATGACTCAAATGCTTGAGGTGACAGATATCTGATTATCCTGATTTGATCATTACAGATTGTATATATGTATTGAAATATCACATTTTATCCCACAGTTATTATATATAATTGTTATGTGTCAGTTACAAATAATAAAAGCAAAAATAAAAAAAGATTATAATTCACTGAAAGCTCAGATGAGTGTTAGCACTTATTAGCAATGAAGTAGTTTTTAATTAAGGTATATACATTTTTTTTAGACATAACAGTATCACACACTTAATAGGTTACAGTGTGGTATAAACATGACTTTTATTTAATTTAATTTATATATATATATATATTTTTTTTAGAGACAGAGTCTCACTTTGTCACCCTCGGTAGAGTGCTATGGCATCACAGCTCACAGCAACCTCTAGCTGTTGGGCTTAGATGATTCCCTTGCTGCAGCCTCTCAAGTGGCTAGGACTACAGGCACCTGCCACAATGCCTGGCTATTTTTTTGTTGTAGTTATCATTGTTGTTTAGCAGGCCTGGGCCAGATTAGAACCCGCCAGCCCTGGTGTATGTGGCTGGCGCCCTAACTACTCAGCTACGGGCACCAAGCCTAAATATGACTTTTATATGCACTGGGAAACCAAAACATTCATGTGACTTGTTTTATTGCAACATTTACTTTATTGTGGTGGTCTGGAACCAAACCCACAAAATTTCCCAGGTATGTGTATATGTAAAGAATACCTACAAATCAGTAGCAAAAAGACAAATAACTCAGTAAAAACTAAGCTAAAAATTGAGCAGATATTTTCCAAACACATAAATGAGAGGTACTCATTACTCACCAAGAAAATGCAAATTAGAAACCATAATGCATTGATACCTCACAACTCCCAGGATGTCTCTAATTAAAATGACAGATGATGCAAAAAGTACAATCAAGTGGATGCGCAAAAGTGGAGCTTTATTGCTGGTAGGCCAGAAAAATGGTACAACCACTTTGGGCACCTTTTTATCTGTTCTCCAACTGTTATGACTACACATACCCTGTGGCTTACCAATTGAAGTCTTAGATCTTTATCTGAAAGAAGGAAAACATGCTCACAAAAGATTCATTCGACAAGGTTTACAACGGTTTTATTCTCAGTAGCAAGAAACTGTAAACAACTGAAATGTCCATCAACAGGTGACTGGCTAAACAATTTGTGGTGCATTCACATAATGGAGTGTTACTAACAATTTTAAAAAGTCTGATATACACAAAAATGATTGAACCTCAAGAAGATGTATGCCAGACATGAACATGTTCTTTCTTTGTGAGTCCATTTGTGTGAAGCTGTAGAACTTGCAAAAAATAATCTATGGTGATAAGACCAGGCCAATGGCTTTCTCATGGGTGGGTATGAGGGTGAGGGTTTGGGGATGGGAGGAGATTGATGGCAAAAGGTCTGAGAAGCTGTCTGGGGTGATGGAGATTTTATATCTTAAGTGGGATACTGATTACAGAATATAGTGGATACTATGGTGCTCTGCTCAGATGCATTCTTCAGGACTGACATACCCATGCCCCTGACTGTTGGGAATATCAGCCAGAGTAATCCCCACCTGCATTCCTCACTGGGCACTGCCCTTGGCTGTAGAAAATAACCTTGCTCAGCCAGCTCCCCTGCAGGGACTGAGCCCTGGGTACCTACTGACTATCCACTGCAGGATCCCAAGTCCTGCCTCCTTGTCTCCTTCTGTGACACTCTGAAGGGCTATTCTTTCCCTTCATAGGATTAGCTAGTAGGGGTGTCCAACCTTTTTTCCTTTTGCTGTAAATTGGAAGAGTAAGAGTTGTCTTGGGCCACATGTTAAACACACAAACACTAACAAAATGTGATGAACATTAAAGAAAGGTCTATGCATACTTTTTGCCGTATCTGACACCACAGATAAACAAACAGTCCTCAAATAATCTGCGTATGGCCTCAGGTCACAGGTTAGACACCCCTTATTAAGGCCTCATTTGCAACAACATTGTGGGTTTCCCTCTTCCCAGTCCTCTCTTCTTCATTTCTTTATAGGCTGATCATTGATAGCCCTTCCAGTACTTTCTATACTTAGTTTTCCATTTTAGCGTTTGTTTCCAGAAAATGTAAGTGTTCGTAGGATGCAGACTTTAAAATGGGATTTTGGAACTGGATAAATGTCCAAAGGGCTCTCAATGAGATCCCACCTCTAGTGGGAGGGGAACAGTCCTCACCGGGCTGTGTGGTGTGATTGTTACAACATGTCCCAGTGGGCAGAATGTTGTTGGGAGGGATGCATTGAGTGGAATGAGCAAAATCAAAACCACAGGGACTGTGGCATTGAGTGGCTACAGCTGCATGTGTAGATTCATTGCAGAAAGATGATTGACTCGGGATGATTAACCTCCAATTCAAGGCAAAGTAGGAAGGCCAGAGGACATCTTAGGCAACATTTAAGGAAACTTTCCTCTGCAGACAGTATGAATGATCAGGTATAGAATTTAACCTTAAGAAATGGAGCTTCAGAGAAGTTTGACTTCTCGGCCTGACTCTACTTCAGGGGAAGAGGACTCTGAAGCTTGAATCTGGGCTACCTGTTGAAAATCCTTAGCTCCTACGTACCGTTGAATCCACTTGGCTGTAAGTGGCACACTCCCACTTGTTATAAAATAGCATGTCTCTCCTTGCTTAAAGATCATGCAGAAATCACAAGTAAAATACCCACCTTACAAGGAAATATTTGTCCCCACACAGGGTCTCACCCCGCTTCTACGCTGTTGCCTTCACTGTCAAAAAGGCCAGTAACAAGGATCAAAGTTAGGATCTAGGTAAAGAGCACTGGTAGGATCCTGAAATGTCTGCACGTATCTGGGTGCTGAGTATGCAGGAGCAAAATAAGCAGAACATAAAGTTGGGCAAAGGAGATATTGATACGGGAAACTCTTTATTGATCCAAGATTTAACAGCCCAAGGATCCTGGGGGCAGGGCAATGCATTGCTAGAATGGCCATTGGAATACTGAGAAAAGTGATAATCTCTTCCCTGATGCCGGGAAGGTCAGGGAGGAAAGAATCAAAGCCTCTAAGAAGCAGATATTCTAGACCGCATATCTTTTGAAAGGCCAAAAATCTCACCCACTGACCAGGTTTGGGAGGAGATCCTAGAGAATGTGCTAGTGAGTGTGCACTGGGATCACAGCTCAGTGGTGATTTTTTTCAGAAACCAGGGCTTCCCACAAGAGATGCTAATGCAGAACTGAGCTCTGGATGCAAAGAGAATGATAGGGCCCCCAAATAGTAGAGGCCAGGTGGCAGCACTTAGCCTTCAGAATTAAGATGGGCATAATTATTGCAATAAAGGCAGAGTGATGGTCTGACCAAGAAGGGTGGACCAACAGATAGATGGAGGTGACTGAGAGAATACAGTGCTCCTAGGGTTGAGAGAGCTGGGCAACCAACAGAAGCATTATTTAATGCATACTATAAAAAGAAATCAAGAATGAGTGGTCAGGAGCCTGTGTACAGCAGCCCCAGTGAAATTTCAAGATTCCTGGATATTCTCAGACCTAGAACTCACTGACTGAAGTATGGGCCAGGTCCCTAGGAGGAGCAATTTTGCAAGGTCACAACATGAATACTCAGTAGTAATTTTTCCAGTTCTTCCTAATAATGGTCATTTATTCAGACAATTGCTGACCTAGGGTCTTGACCTAGGGAGTTGACATTATGCTCAGGAGCCCCCAAAGCAACCATGCCTACCTGTTAGAGTTGAGGTGTTGGGTGACAGATAATAATTATGGCCCTGAACCTGGTTCAGATAAATAGGAGCTCCCTGGGCCCTGGGAACCACGCAGTATCATTTTCCTGATCCCTGAACCTGTAATTGGAATTGTCATACATGGTAGTTGGCATAACCCTAGCTCCTGAATTTTGCCACCCAAACTCCACTTTCTACCTTAAATCATTTTTGCTCCATGAAGAGTTGCTTGGGTGCAAACCCTTTGGCCAGTCCCAATCTTGGCTATTTTGAATAACTGCTTAATTATCTAGATGTGGTCCTGAGACCATATCTAACCTAATTCTGGTCCAGCAGGATAGTCTCGCCTGCCTCCAGGGGGGATTGTATACCCTTCAGCCCAACAGTCTAAACTTCCTATCAAAGGCAACCCAAACTTGGTACATTTTTCATTTTTGCTTAAAGAGATATTAAAATGTGAGAAATGATATTGCACCTTTAGATCAAGGCTGAAAACATAGAAGGAACAGATCTTGTCTTCCATCAATGCAAGTGAAATCCAAACAAACATGTTCTATATGATACAACAATAAGAAGTAGGAACACATAGTTACTTGGAAATGAAATTGATAGCAGATTTGGTTTTTTGTGACTACTATCGATAAACAACATTAGCTACAATTCCTGGAGCGATTAACTATGCACCAAGAAAATTGGCATTTGCTCTCACATCCAAATCCAGGGGAAACCCTGTGAGATAAATGGTATGCCTATTTTATAAAGAAGGAAACTGAGGCTGAGCCAGCTGAGAGAAATGACCCAAAGTCACAAAACTTGTGAGTAGCAGTCAGAATTCCAGCCTGTTCTGCTGATAGCGGAGTCAGGGCTGTTCTGCCACACCACACTGCACCCTGATTGCGGAGATTTGTAGCCCAAGCACCATGGAGAAATCGCTTGGCTTCCAGCAACTGGGCTTAAGAAAATATGCCTTTTCTTTCATGTTTTTGAAGACAGAATCCGTCATAAAGGGCATTCCTTTCAGACCTTCTGCTTTGAAGTGATAAAAGCTAGATTGAAGGAAGGCTCCCAGGCCTCTGATCAGGGCTCACCCCTGCCCTGGGAGCCAGGAAATGTGATTTCTTCTGCCATCCCCTTCACTGATGGCATTTGCTCTGCTTCTTGGGTTTTCAGTGATTTTTTTTTTCCTTAAGAAAAGAAGATAGCTTGGGTTAATTTCCAGTTCTCCACAATTTATCTGTACTGAGCGGGAAGAGTGTTGAGTGGGAAAGGGCTTCATTGTCCACGAGGGCCTCGCAGCTCTTCAACACCCACCACTTCTGCCTCATGTCAAAGGAAGGCAGATCGGTTTATTAAATAGCTGTCAAAGCGAATGAGCAAGCACCGAGAACACACAGAGGAGAGATTGGATTAGAGGGAGAGGACATGCCACACTAAACAAGGGCACAGATTTATGGCCTTGGCCATGCAGTCTCAGAAATGATGCCTGAAGTAGATATGTGTGTGTGGGGGGGAGGGGGCGCTGGGCCAAGGAAGCGAATTGTGATATTCAGAGGGGAGAACAGAGGCACAGTTAATTCCAGAGAGAAGCCACTCCTTCCCAGGACTTGGAGCACCTGTGATAAGCACTCAAGCAGGGATGTGCCAGTCATTACTAATTTGGTCAATGGCACCCCTTTCTGCCAGAGTATAAGCTTGCCTAGTAGGGGCTGGTTGAGCTTATTCACTTCTTTTTTCTTTTTTTTTTTTTTTTAAGACAGAGTCTCACAATGTCACCCTCAGTAGAGTGCTGTGCCGTCACAGCTCATAGCCACAGCAACCTCAAACTCTTGGGCTTAAGCAATTCTTTTGCCTCAGCCTCCCAAGTAGCTGGACTACAGGTGCCTACCACAATGCCTGGCTATTTTTTGGTTGCAGTTGTCATTGTTGTTTAGCTGACCCAGGCCCGGTTTGAACCTGCCAGCTTTGGTGTATGTGGCCGGCACCCTACACACTGAGCTACGAGAGTTACCAGCTTATTCACTTGTGGTTCTCACTCAGTGAGACCTGGCATCACAATGAGAAGTGGCTGGAAGATCATTTTGGCCCTATTAAAGTTAACTCCTGGATTGTCCCCAACTTAGTAAGTACAGGTAGATAGTGCTTTATTCACCCAAGGGTATTCCCAAATGGGTTCTAATCGACACTTTCATAGATCACCCCTATCTACTCTTCATGGCCTTGTGGGTGCAAAGCCATTTCAACTAAAGAGGGGAAAAAAGTGATAGGTGACATCTTCTTTGCTGCCTATTACACAGTGTCATTTTAAGAACAGAGGAAAAACATAGAGACGTTGGCATAATGAATTATTACTGAAGGCATTTTGGAAGAACTGCTGGACCGTATTCTTGCCCTGAAGAGACTTAGACTATAACTGAAGAGAAGTGCCCACTGCATTGCCCTCCCACATCTTCCTTTTGTTGGTAATCATCAGGATTCCAGCTCAATGTCCACACACCTCACCCTACTGCTCACATCCTGTGAGGGAGATGCTCCCACTCCTGGCTCTAGGGCTGGGGGCACCTGTACTGCAGTCAGAAGCTGACCAATGTAATATCTGATCACCACAGTAATGCAGTTAAATGGTTACATGATCCAATTTGAGCCATTGAGAAAGAGGAAGGTATGTGCTGAGGATTTCTTTACTCTCCTGAGAGAACTTCCAGGATTGTCATTCTTTTCCTCCCTGAATGCTGGAAAGAAGACATACCCATTACTTCTTTCTCTGTCTGACTCAATTTCAGATCAGTCTCACTGCATGTATCTGACCAATGGAAACTAAACCAAAACCCTAGATCAGGCATCCTCAAACTATGGCCCGTGGGCCACATGCAGCCCGCCTAGGACATTTATCCGGCCCACCGGGTGTTTTTGCTGCTGCTGCCTGTCCTGCTTAGCAGCCGACTCATGCTGGGGCCCATAGTCTAGCCCTCCAACAGTCTGAGGGCCAGTGAATTGGCCCCCTGTTTAAAAAGTTTGAGGACCCCTGCCAGATGTAAGGAGTCTGGGAAATGTAACCTCTGGCTTTCCAGCTCCTTCAGTATCAGAAGGTACAAGAAAGGAGTTGGAATTATTATTGAGTGAGCCAATTTGCAGCATCTGCTGTGTTATCTTTATCACTTTAAACCAGCTCATATTGGATTTTCTGTTATTTAGCAATTATGATTTTAAAAATACTAATGGTTTTGATCTAAAAGAGCCTTGAATATTGGACAAAGGAGTTCAGAATTTAAGTATGGGTAGTACTTAAGTAGTTGCTACTCTTTGAGTAGTAGGATGTTTGTTCCCTCCAAACCTCATTTCAAAATGTTATCTTCATTGTTGGAGGTGGAGTCTAAAGGAAGTCATTTGGGCCATGGGGTAGATCCTTCATGAATAAATAGATGCCCTCCCTGGGGATGAGTACCTGAACTGTATTAGTACCTGAGAGAGTTGATTGTTTAAAAAGAAGGCTGAGACCCTGCCCCTTCCTCTCTTGCCATGTGATCTCTGCACATGTGGTCTCCCCTTCACTTTCCACCATGAATAGAAGAAACCTGGGGCCCTCACCAGAAGCACATGCTGGCACCATGCTTTTTTTACAGCCTGAAGAACCATGAGCCAGATAAGCCTCTTTTCTTTATAAATTACCCAGTCTCAGGCATTCCTTTATAGCAATGCAAAACCAATTGAGGCAGGTGGGTAAACAATTCATGTTTCATGCCTGTTTTCTTTGTTTTTATTTGAGGAAAATGTTAACCACGTAAAAGAGACAAACTAGATGAGTATGAGTCAGGGCAACTACTGCAACCCTCTAAGCATGAAAAGTGATGTTATGAATGTAGCTAGTTGAGATGGAAACAAACTCTCAAATTTGAGACTTGTCCCAGGGAAGAACGGATGGGACCTGGTGATTAGAATTCTTGTATTTTTTTATATTAGAAATATTTAGATGCTGATTTAAGCAGAATGGGGGGCTTAATTATTGGGATACAGTAGTGTCTGATAGAGCCCAGGGCAGGGAAACTGGGACACCAGGGCTCCCTGTCTCTCCTCTGTCTTTCCTCTCACCTCTTTGTTCTCCTTTTGTACCCACAGACTGGCTCCCTCTGTATCCTCATGTACCAGGAGGTAAAAAAGGCCAGAGGCAGTGTATGGGTTTCTATGGAACTCTCCCTCTCTCTCTTTTTCATTTGGCACTCCCATGGGAGATCCTCTTCTTGACCTATCTGGTGTCTTTGCTGATGCTCAACCAATCAGTCAGGGCCAAGGAGGAGGAAGGTGAGGCCATTCACATGCACCAGGTTCACCACTATGGATGTGGGAAGGAGGAATATGAGGTGAATTGACCTTGTGGGCATCAGTCCTCCCCACACTCAGTGTGATTGGATCTAGATTAGCCAGGGGTGAGTTAGCAAGGGAGAGGGAAATGTCCATGATGACCTCAGGCTCCTATTCTGAGTCACTGAGTAGATATAGCACCATCTCCCTGGTTGGGAGAGTAAGGTGCCCACAGTGGACTTAAATGGGAACATTCAGATATAGAGTACTACCAGGTGGGAAGAAGCAGTAGAAGGTTGACATTGCTGAGCATGGCATCAATGGCTTTGCCCATGTTTTAAATGATCTGAAGATACTTTCAGTGCCTTGAAGACAAGGCCAGCTTGGAAGCAATCAGGTATCTGTGATATTAGGGAAAACCCGAAGCCTAGGGGAGCTCCTAGGGCTTTGTGCCTTGCAGAAAGAAAATATGTCAGGTGTAGGCCAAGGCCTGAGACAGGAAACTGTTATCACTTTTAAAATGTTGAGTGATTATAAGGAAAGTGGGGAGTGGATGACATGTGTTGTTCTGCCCAACACCCACATCAGATGTTTCTGATTGACCCAAGAACTATTGCCCACAGAGTCCCAGAGTGTCCTCAGCATAGGCTGTTAGGCAGCTTCAGACAATCTGTTGGGACTCTGGATGAGCTGCATTTGCCAATCCCCATTCAGGCCATGGCTATCAAGGGGAGACAGGCAGGTCTGGGTGAATGTGACTGGTCCCTGCTTTTCATGGAAAATTATGAGAGTTGTGAAAATAATAAGTGTAACTCTAACATGAACTTCTAGTTCTGATGTGAAGGTGGCTTACCCCTCTAACTAGTGTTGTGGAGATTCACAAAATGTCATTTCATCCTCACAGAACCTCCTGGGGACTGGTTGCTACTGTTAGTGCAACTTCTCCTACTTACATTGTACAGATGAGGGAACAGAAACCCAAAGAAGAGAAATGTCATATCCAAGTTCACACAGCTGGGACCAGCTCTCTTGGTTTGCCTAGCATTGGATATTCTGACTCCAGGTTAGTGTTCTCTCTAATTTCCTAATACACTTTGATTGGAGACCCCATTCTTCTAGTGAATTCCTCAGTAAAGAGAACTTTTTCCTCAAGATCTATGTCAGGGGTACTGATTTGGGATCCTGAGACACTGCTATATTCCTTGATCACTTCTAAGAGCTTTGTAATTGAGTCCCTGGGGTTTTCCAAGTTTAAGATCATGTCATCTGTGAAGAGGGAGAGTTTGACCTCTTCTGTCCCCACTTGGATTCCTTTGATCTCCTTCTCTTGCCTGATTGTGATAACTAGGACTTCCAACACTAGTTCTTTTTAACACTATGTTAAATAGCATTGGAGACAGTGGGCATCCTTGTCTGGTTCCAGATTTGAGTGGAAACGCTTTCAGTTTTACTCCATTCAATTATAATATTGGCTGTGGGTTTGCTGTAGATAGCCTCTATCAGCTTAAGGAATGTTCCATCTAAGCCTGTTTTCTCAAGTGTTTTTATCATGAAAGGATGCTGGATATCGTCAAAAGCCTTTCCTGCATCAGTTGAAAGAATCATATGGTCTTTGTTTTTGATTCTATTTATGTGAGTGATGGATTATATTTATAGATTTGCATATGTTGAACCAAACTTGTATCTCTGGGATAAAACCCATTTGATCATGGTGTATAAACTTTTTAATGGGTTGTTGTATTCAGTTTGCTAATATCTTGTTGAATAATTTTGCATTGATATTCATTAATGATATTGGTCTATAGTTTTCTTTTTTTGTTGGGTCCTTTCCTGATTTGGGCATCATGGTGATATTTGCTTCATACAATGTGTTGGGGAGGATTCCTTCTTTCTCTATATTTTGGAAAAGCTTATGCATTATAGGAACCAATTCCTCTTTGAAGGTTTGATAGAATTCTGGTGTGAAACCATCTGGTTCAGGGATTTTCTTTTTGGGGAGATTTTATATAATTAATGCTATTTCAAAACTTTGTATTGGTTTAGTCAAGATTTCTAAACCCTTCTGACTGAGTTTTAGAAGGTATTGTGCTTCCAGATATTGGTCCATCTCCTCTATATTCTTGTATTTCTGGGAATAGAGTTTTTTGTAGTAATTGTTGAGAATCTTTCATATTTCTGTGGCATCTGTTGTTATTTCCCCTTTATCATTTCTGACTGTAGTTATTAGAAATACTATTTTTCTGTTTCTGATTAGTCTAGTCTAGCCAAAGGTTTATCAATTTTATTAATCTTTTCAAAGAACCAACTTTTTGTTACGCTGATCTTCTGAATAATTCTTATGTTTTTAATTTCATTTGGTTTTGCTCTAATTTTGGTTATTTCTTTTCTTCTGCTGGGTTTAGGATTAGATTGTTCTTCCTTTTCCAGTTGCTTGAGATGGCCCATTAGGTTATTGATTTGCTCTCTTTTTGTTTTCTTCAAGAAGGCATCTAATGTTATAAATTTCACTGTAAGAACTGCCTTTGCAGTATCCCTCAGGTTTTGATAGCTTGTGACTTCATTATGGTTTTGTTTCAGAAATCTAATGATCTCCTTCCTGATCTCATCTGTGACCCAGCTATCATTCAGCATAAGGTTATATTTAGTTTCCATGATTTTATTTGAGTATAAAATCTCAAACCCACAAATCAGTTACCTTCATATATGCCAACAATATTCAAACCAAAAATAAAATAAAAAACTCTATTTCTTTTGCAATGGCACAAAAGAAGATGAAATACCTGGGAATATATCTAACAAAAGATGTGAAAGATCTCTCTAAAGAGAATTATAAAATTTTGAGAAAGGAAATAGCATAAAATATAAACAAATGGAAGAACATACCAAGCTCATGGCTGGGAAGAATCAAAATTGTTAAAATGTCCATACTACCCAAGGCAATCTATAGATTCAATGCAATCCCCATCAAAGCACCAGTGTCATACTTTAAAGACTTGGAAAAAATAGTACTTTAATTCATATGGAACCAGAAAAAAACCTGAATAACAAATACAGTTCTTATACATAAAAATAAATCTGGAGGCATCAGGTTGTCAGATTTCAGGTTATACTACAAGGCTATAGTGATAATGGTACTGACACAAGAACAGATACATAGATATATGGAATAGGATAGAGAATCTTAGGATGAACTCAGCCACATATCATCATTTAATCTTTGATAAGCCTAACAAAAACATGCACTGGGGAAAAGAATCTTTATTTAACAAATGGTTCTGGGAGAACTGGTTATCCACATGTATAAGACTGAAACTGGACCTGCACCTCTCACCACTGACAAAAATTGATTCACGTTGGATAAAAGATTTAAATTTCAGGCATGAAACAATACAAATTCTAGAAGAGAGTGTGGGGAAAACACTTGAAGATACTGGCCTGCAAAAAAACTTTATGAAGAAGACCCCCTAGTAATTGCAGCAACACCAAAAATGAATAACTGGGATTTGATCAAGCTAAAAAAGCCTTTGCATGGCTAGGGTACCACTAACAAAGCAAACAGACAACCTTCAGAATGGGAGAAGATTTTTGCATGTTATGAATCTAACAAAGGCCTGATAACTAGAATCTATAGAGAACTCAAATTAAACAATAAGAAAAGTGCAGACAACCCCCTCTATAAGTGGGCAAGAGATTTGAACAAAAACTTCTCCCAGGATAACAGATGAATGGCCAAGTAACACATGAAAAAATGTTCATTGTCTTTAATCATCAGAGAAATGCAAATCAAAACCACTCTAACATACCACCTAACTGCAGCAAGATTAGCCCATATTACAAAGTCCCCAAACACCAGATGCTGGCATGGATACGGAGAGATACTGCTGGTGGGATTGCAAACTAATATATCCCTTTTGGAGAGAAGTATGGAGAATCCTTAAACATCTAAAAGCAGATCTTCCATTTGACCCTGCAATCCCATTACTAGGTATCTATGCAGAAGAACAAAAATCATTTTACCACAAAGACATTTGCACTAGAATGTTAATTGCTGCTCAATTCATAACTGCCAAGTCATGGAAGCAACCCAAATGCCCTTTATCAACCCACGAATGGCTCAACAAACTGTGGTATATGTATACTATGGAATACTCTTCAGCCATTAAAAAGATGGAGACTTTACATCTTTTACATTTACCTGTATGGAGTTGAAATACATTCTTCTTAGTAAAGTATTGCAAGAATGGACAAATAAATATCCATTGCACTCCATACTAATATGAAATCAATATATAAACAACTACATGCTCATAAGCACAATAAATCACTAATATAGTCTAGTCTGGGGATAGAGGGAAATGGGAGGGAGTGGGGGAAGGTAGGAGGATGATTGGCAGAAGGAGGGAGGGCATGAGGCAGGATCTTACCTAATGTGCACATCATAAGAGTGTATAGCACACCCCCTGGCTGAGAAGCTCTTCTACAAATGGAACTCTCATACTAATTTGAAAAAAATAAAAATAATAATAAAAAATAAAAATAACAAGAACAAAAAGATCTATGTCAGGGGATAGCCCTGTAGAGTCTTGCCTCTCCAAGTGGGTTCTGCAGATTAGTCACATCCCCAGGGAGCTGGGCTCAAGTGCAGAGTACCCATCCCTATTCCAGACCTGCCAAATCAGAATCTGCATAGGGGACTCATGTGCACAACAAAGTATGAGAAGTTTGACAAGGCACTAGGTATTCCACTATGGCGAAAAGGGTTCCATAGGCAAACAAGTTTGGGAAACACTGATCTTACCCTATTCCTTTTGCACTATGTATACTGAAGGTTGGAAGAGTCCTAAAGTAAAGACAAATTATTTAAGTTTGCTTAAGCCAGTGTTTTCCAAGTTTGTTTATTCCTTATATAAGTGACATTTATCAACATCTCATGGATTGATTGTTTAACAAAAAAGCTTGACATGCTGCCACAGAATAGCTGAATAAAGCCTTAACTGCTTGTGTGTGTACTAAAAATAGTTGAAAGAAGTGTACCAAAGATTCATCTGTTAATCAATTATTTATAATTACCTTAAAGTGACAGATAGCACTGCCATTTTAAGGGGACTACTGTTGTAAAATGACACACACATCAAAAAAAAGGGAGGGGGGGTGATAATTTGATGTGGGAGATGTGTTTGACAAACAAGAAAATGAATGAAAGAATAGTTACTTGTTTCATTGAACTATTGTAATTTCTTACATCATAACCTTCCACTCATGACTGTGAAGCATCATAAAATGAGATGAGAGCCTATTTCCCACAGAGTATTTTACACCAGTGATCTCACTTTACCTTTACACCAAACCTATAAGGTGTAGCTGTACCCTCGTGTGACAGATGAAGAGACCGAAGCTTAAAAATGAGCCAGACCTGAGTACTCAGGAGTCCAACCGTGAACCTTAACATGGTTTTACACAGAAAACACAGTGGAAGGCTGGGCTCTGGGGAGACTGTGTCTGATCTCAGCCTAGAGTCCTGAAGCAAGTGTGAGGGTGCCGGAAGCATCTGAGAGCTGCTGTTAGAGAGTGACAGGCTCTCTGGCAAAGCTTCCGGTGTGTGTCTCCTCTCCTGCATGGGCTGCTCTGGGGCCTGGGACATCACACGTCTGACCCTGCAATTAGCCTGCTTCACTTCATCTTCCCCTCACTCCCACCCTCTCCCCCATTAATAGAGAGGAGCTACCACTGCCAGGCAGTCAGCCACTCCCACCTGAACGTGACCAAGTAAAATAGATTAATGAACAAAGAAATGAATAGAGAGAATGGAGGGGTGGGAAGGGCCACCAGCCAAATTGCCTGTCTTTTAAGCAGCAACTGCTGTTGATGTAACCGTCTACAGGGAAGGCCAGACCTAGCCTGGCCTAGTTTGGTGATCACTAATACAATTACTTAATTTTTAAGGGAAACATTTGCCTCCTATAGATAAAGACAGAATAAACTATGAGACTTAAATGCCTCCTTTCTATGAGCTTCAGTCTCAGACTGCAAAACAGAGGCAGCTGGGGAGAGCTGAACTGCGGGAGGCACTGACAAGGGCAATGGCGAGAACAGGAATAACCAACAGCGCGTTGCTGGTTCTAGTCTAAGAGTCATGTGTATCTGAACCCATTTAATCTTTATGCAAACCTTCTGAGGTAAGGGCTTTGCATTTTCCAGATGATCCTCGTCTTCCAGATGATAAAACCGAGGCCCTTCACACAGTTTGTACTTTAGGTTACACCACTAACATGCACTGGTTATATGTGTAGAGTAGTGATTTTCCAAGGTCTTAGGTGTACCGTGAAAATTTTTCAAGAGTATTAATTAAATCATTTTCAAAAGAAATTCAAAGCACAGCAAGTATATTCTTTTTTGACTCTTTTTCTTATCAATATAATTTAAGTGTGCTGTGGAAGTTTAATTTTGGGTTGAAATGTGCCATGAGCTAAAGAAGGTTGAAAAACACTGTTGTAGCAAATAGACTCTGGACTCAAACTTTCCAAGTTCAGGTTCTGCTGTGTTTTGTTGTTGTTGTTCGTTTGTTTGTTTGTTTGTTTTGGATAACACAGAGATTTTATTTAAGAAAACAAAGAGAAAGTTTAGGGCACTTCCAAAGAGAGTTGGAAACGGGTCCCTCTCATGGAGAAGCAACGTGAGAGACCCTGGTTGTGATTCTTCACTTGGAAATGAGTTGGTATTAGATCTCTCTCTGCCAAACCTCAGTTATTTTCTTAACACCTTCACAGTGTTGGGCCAATTTCTCACACAACCAGTGCTATGGTTTTCTTAGATCTTTTTGTAAACCAATTCTCTTTTTGAGCGTTTAAATAAGTATTTCAAAAGAAACACACCAAATAGTAGATTGAAAACCAACATCTCTTGTCTTACATAGATGGCAATCATGAAAACAAATATGTGAGGAAAAAAAAATACTATTCCTGTGTCTGAAGAAATTCTGTTTCTTCCTTGTTAAAAAGAGAAGCTGACTAGTGTTAGATGTGGGAGGCTTGGTGGCCTCTGTCTCTAATTTTCCTCCTGGATAGAGTCACTAGCATTGAAAGAGAACAGAGCAGGAAATGCCTGTTGCAGTGTTCATTTCTCAGGTCTTTCTTTTACACAACACTACAATGGCCTGGTGGGGGGGGGGGGCAGACCTAGAAAGCTTAAAGGGCCTTGTGTGGGCAGAGAGGCTTCTGTGGCTGTGGCCAGGCTGGCACCAGATGCACTGTGTGCTGAGCTTACAACAGAAGAAGGTGTGTGAACCATCTTCATTCTCTCCCTACCTGAGGGACCCCCAGGTAGGTGGCCTAACTTTATCTAAGCAGGATGATAGTAGCAATTAGGAATGCTATATCCTGCCTGCCTCTTCTCCTAGGCACATGGGAGGGTGACATTCTGGCCTTCACTCTTTGGCATAACCCAAGGCCGTTTCACTTGCTTTGGCCAATGAAGCAAGAGGACACAGGCATGTGCTGCTTCCTGGTGGGAACCTTTCAGGGCTGGGGCACAATCCTCCACACTCTCTCTGCCTATGACAGCGAGTGCTGGGCCTCACGTGGAGATGGCAGCTTGAGAAGATATGGAGCCTACATCAGCCAGAGCCCTGGTGACCGCTGTATGGGGCAAAGCCTTCCCCATTTCCATGTCCCAGCTCCCTACTGACCTGACATTTGTATCATTCTAAGTCACTTCAATTTTGGGGTCCTTTGTAACCACAACATAAACCAACGTCTTCTGATGTAGGGACAAAGCTCTTACATCCGCTGCTATGGTTACAGATCCAGGCCCTGACAGTCCTCTCCCTTGCTATATTGTGGGGCTGGAAATTCACTGATGCTTCCAGCATTATCTGCAGCCACAGTCCTGCTAATTCTGCTTGTCAGGCCATTGCTGACCCTTGGGCCTTGAGCCCTAGTGCAGCATCCCTGGGTGCTGGTTCCTGAGCATTCACCTTAGTCAATAGTGTCTTTGTAAAGTTAGACAGATACTGTGTGTAGCTACCCTCAGTTAAATGTGCTCCATAAGCAAGGATGCATGGACACCAAAGGGTCGCAGCATTTAGAGATGAACCTTTTTTGATCCACATGTACAACCTCATCTCTAAAACACAAACACAGTACCTACTTGGGTACAAGACTTACTTGGATAAGTCACCTACCTAACTGAGCCTCTGTGTCCTTGGAACCCTGGGAAAGCATCTAAAACATAAAGGAACCTGTCCCTGCTAAGTCACAGGGTTTTTATGGACATCACAGGAGAAGTCATGTAAGGGTCGTGCTCCATGCCAGGCAAATGGGTGAGGGGCTCTGAGAATATCTGCCATGTGACTGTCCAGGAAGTAAAGTATCTGCAGATCATCTGCATCAGAGGCTCTCCTGGATCCTTACTGAGTGAGAGGCACACAGCTTCAAAATTAATAATGTAACCGAAGCCTTTTAATTCTTGTAATTGAGTTACCCAGGAGGAGCAATGGGAGCACCTGGCTTTCTGCCCTCAAAGGGCTAGACAACAACAAAAGGATTAACTGTACCATTAAATTGCTTCTGGGCTTTTTCTAACTAGGGGCCTCCTCCACCTAGTAAAAGGAGAATTAAAAAAAAAAAAAGTGGAGGAGGGGGAAGAGATAGAACAGCAGATAGGATTGTAGAGGGAGATGTGAAGAGCAAAAGAGATAATTGACCTTGAAAGGCAGAGGCCCAGACCCACTGCTGAATAGAAAGCTTGCTACAGGGAGACATAGGACTGGGTGCTTGCAACTTCCTGGGTCCTCAAAAGTCAGACTCTGGGGACTGGGACAGGGAACAGAGAAACCAAGGACCAGAGAGGAGAAGCAGAGTTCCCAAGAGGGCATGGCTGGAAGGGCTAGAAGCAAGACTTTAACTGAAGACTGTGGCTCCCAAGCCCAACCTCCTCCACTGTTGCCACTGTCTCTCTGCCTCAGTGAAATGTAGGAGCAGAGACTGGAGTAATAGAGCTGGTTCCAGCTCACCACCCACAGGCTTATGACCAAGAGGCCCTCTGCCATGTCCCTAGCATAAGGCTGACACTCACGGGTAGGAGGCAATAGACAGGCAGAGGGAAAGCCACCTGGCCCAGGGGGTGAACTCTTTTGTGTCCACACAGCTCACCACTGGTGCATGTATTTTGATGGCTCTCTCTCTTGATAACTCAAAAATAATGGGTACTCAGCAAAGTGCTCTCTCTGGGCCTGGGCTTGGTCCACTCTTCCTACCACGTATCATGCGGATTTGTTTATCGCTTTGTTGAAAAAGTATTTGTTGCGTGCCTGTGTGTGCAAGGCACCTGCCCACCTCTCAGGATGAATGATGAGTATGATTTTCTTGCCCTAAATGAGCACTCAGTTTAACAGGAGTGACAGATCATTTCTAGTCAGATTGATAATTGCTGTTATAGAAGGAAGCATAAGAGAAACATCCAGGTTTACCAGGGGTGGGGATGGTAAGGAAAGCTTCTTGGAAGAGGTATCAGTTGGTCAGGTCTTAAAGGACAATAAGTGAAGAGCAAAGGGGAGCATGAAAATATCACAACGGCATGGAATATGGGTCCTAAGGTAGCTGTGGTGGTACAAACATACACTATATTTTCCTATTTCTGGATGTTCCCAAAAAAAAGCAATTGAACAAGAGAAAAAGATAAAGTTATAAGAAAGGAAAGAGAAAAATTACCATTGTTTTACATTAAATAGAAAAGCCAGAAGGTTATAGATAAACCATTAGCATTTCTAAGATTTCAACAAAATCACTTGATAGAAACTTAACATATAATAATCAAAGGTATCCGGATGTATCTGAAACAATAAGTTAGAAAATATACTAGAAAAGGCTTTATGTCTGCCAAACTGTAAGTTAGCTAGAAACAGATCTAGCAAAAGATATGACAATTTTCCATAAAGAAAATAGAATATGGTATTGGATGACATGGAAGATAATTATAGTTAATAAAGAAGGATGCCATTTTCATGGACAAAAAAATAATCTATCACATAAAGACATAAATTCTCCCTCAAGTTCATCTGTGAACTGAATGAAATTCCAAGTAAAAAACCAATATATTTTCTACCATAAAGTGCAAGTTGATGCTAAAAGTAATAAGGAAAAAGAGAAAAGGCCTAGAATAGCCACACATTTTTTTTTTTTTTTTTTTTTTTTGCAGTTTTTGGCTGGGGCCAGGTGTGAACCTGCCACCTCCAGTATATGGGGCTGGCACCCTACTCCTTGAGCCACAGGTGCCACCCAATAGCCAGGCATTTTTAAAGAAGGAAGTGTGGGAATTTGCCCCGTTATCAAGGGTTATCATAAAGCTAGCATAATAAAGACAATGTGGCATTATTATGGATCATACTGGAGAGCTATGAACAAATGCTGGCAAATGCAAGGAAGCATTTTCGGTGAAAGAAAATACAACAGAAATCACCGGGGAAAGTATATGCTATTCAATGAATCCAGCTGGGCCAGTTGGTTATGAAAGGAACTTGGATTCCTACCTTAAATAATGCACACAAAAAAAATTCTAGATGCACCAAAGATCTAAATGTGAGAAGTAAAACACTGAGAAAAAAAATGAAGAAAAAATTTTTGATGTATAGAAAAAGTTTCTTAAATAAAATATAATCATTACATAGCAGAAATGAAACAATTTAATAAATCTCAATGATACATTAAATTAAAATATTGCTGTATGGAGAACTACACACTGAACATAATGAAAAATATTATATTTATATAGGGAAACAGGAAGGAGAAATGCTATTTGTATACATATAACCTTTAAAACATTAGTATGTGAATTAAAGAAATCCTAAAATTAATAAATGTAAGACCAAAAACTCTATCAAAAATAGATAAAGAATATTGTGACAAAGATGTTTAATTTCCCCCCAGTATCCTTTTCCTCTTCTTCCATATAATAAAACACCTGCAGTTTTAGTTGTACAAATGGCTTCCCTGCCAAGGACTGTATTTTCCAGCTTCTTTGTAGCTAGGAATGTTCATGTAACTAAATCTGGATGGGTCAGATGTTAAGGGAAGTAATGTGTGCATTTTCTAGTCACATATATTTTTTAAAGAGCACAGTTTGTGTAACACTTACATTTTCCCCCCTCCCTTCTCCTGAGTTAGAATGCAGACGTAATGAAAGTTCGTTAGTCACTGGTGAACTAAGATTGTACCCTAAAGGATGGGATATTAACAAAGTAGAAGGAATTTGGATCGTAGGTTACTTTCTGGAGCAGAGCTGCCTACCCACATGTCTGTCTACTTATCTCTGCCCTATTATGCCACATGAGCATGTGGGGATCCTTGTTATACCAGTTTTACTTATACAGTCAGAAAATGGAAAATCACAGAAATGAAATTGAATGGTAAATAAAAAGCTCAGCTTCAAGAGTAATCAGGAAAATGAAAATAGAAATGAAACACCATTTTGGTCTCACCGTCAGATTGGCAAAGTCTGATGGCCCTGAGTTCATGTTATGGGCATGTCCACAGGTACACTTCAGTTTATAATAGCAATGGCCACAAACAAAATGAAAAATCAGAATCAACCTTTTCCTATATATATTAACAGGGATACAAGTAAAACTGGTATGACAGAGATCCTTAAATACAGGTGCTCAAGTGGCACAGATCTGTTTTATGTTATTATTTAATTAAATATTAGCATATGTTAAAACAGAATACCACTGTTGGGAAGGAGTGAAGAAGGCTGAGGTTACCTGCCCTGTAGGTGGGCTGCAATTGGTGTGACACTATGGAGAGCAAATTGGCAACATCCACCATGACCCTATTTCCAAATAAGGTCATATATATCTTATGATATGGGTTGAATTATGTCCCTATGTTATTGTGTTCATATGTTGAAGTCCTAACTCTCTAGTACCTCAGAATGTGACTTTATTTGGAAATGAGTTCACGCAGATGTAGTTAGTTAAGTTAAAATGAGGGGTTTAGAATGGGTCCTAATCCAATAAAATGGAAATCTGGACACAGAGACAGACATGCACTGAGGGGAGACAATGTGAGAAGACACAATACAAGGCGAAAATCCTGGAACAGGTCCCTTCCTCACAGTTCTGAGAAGGAAACAACACCAATATCACCTGGATTCTGGACTCCTAGCCTCCAGAATGATGAAATGATAAATTTCTACTGTCCAAACTACCCAGTCTGTTGTGCTTTGTCATGGCAGCCCTAGCCAATTAATCCACTGAGGACTCACCAATTCCACTAGTGGGTTTATACTTAGAGAAATTCTCAGGAGGGTCCAAAAGTTGTATGCTCAGTGAAACATTGTAATAATGAAATACTGAGTATTCATTAATATTTGTCAAGAAGGTGGTGAGTGAATAGAGTAGCCAAATGGAAAATTCTATAGCAGAAAAAGGATGAATGGTAGCAGCTCAAATCAATAGAAATTTTTAAAAGTAAAATAGATTTCAGAGCTTGGTATTGAAATTTGGGGAGTTCTGTTTCTTCCTGGTAGAATCTAGGAAAGTAGTGTGATTTCAAGAATTTGCCCTTTTCCTCAACATTTTCAAGTTATGAGCATAGAGATTTTTACAGGGATAGTGTTTTGTATTTCCATGATACCTAGTAATAGTTATTATTTCTTCTTTTTCATTTTTGATTGAAAGTATTAGAATTGCTACTTTTTTGTTTCTGGTTAATTTGGCAAAAGCCTTGTTAATTTTATCTTTGCAAAGAAACAAATTTTGCTTCATTAATCTTTGTATGTTTTTTTTTTTTCCTTGGTTTTATTTAGTTACGCTCTGATCTTATTTCTTTTCATCTGCTGGGTTTGCAATTGGTTTGCCCTTCCTTTTACAGTTCCTTAAGATGATTCAGTAGACTGCTGATTTGTGACCTTTCTGGCATTTAAGGCAGTACATTTCCCTCTCAGGACTGTTTTTACAGTATGCCACAGATTTTGATAATTTCTGGCCCCATTATCATTTAGTTCAAAGAATCTTTTGATTTCTGTCTTTGTCTTTTCCTTGACCCAAATATCATTCAGAAATATGTTGTTTAGTTTCCATGACTTTATGTAGAGATGAGTGTTTCTGTTGGAATTGATTTCTGATTTTATTCCACTGTGGGCTAAGAAGATACATAGATACATGGTATAATTTCTATTTTTTTAATTTTTTGAGACATGTTTTGTGGCCTAGATTAGGCTGATCTTGGAGAACAATCCATGAGCTGATGAGAAAAATTTATATTCAGTAGTACTGGGGTAGAACGTTCTGTAAAGGTCTGTTAGGCCCATTTGTTCCAGAGTCATGTTTAAGCCCAATGTTTGTTCGTTTATTTTGTGCTTAGAAGATCTTTCCAGTTCTGTGAGAGCAGTATTGAGGTTGACAGCTATTATGATTCTGTTTAGCATATTGTTTAGATCAAGTAGGATTTGTTTTATAAATCTGGGAGCACCTGTGGTGGATGCACAAATATTTAGGATTGATATGTCTGCTTATTGAATTGTTCCCTTCCCCAATATATATTGGCCACCTTTCTCTTTTTTTTATTTTGTTGCTTTAAAATCAGTGTTATCTGTGATGAGAATTGCTATGCTCACTTTCTTTTGATTTCCATTTGCATGGAGTATTATTTTCTATGCCTTCACCCTGAGTCTGGGTATATCCTTGTGCGTTAGATGCATTTCCTGAAGATTTCAGATAGCTGGCACATATATATATATGTGTATATATATATATAATTGTTGTTGTTGTTTGTTTTTGTTTTCTGGGGGGGAGGAGTTTGAGACAGAGTCTCATTTGTTGCTCCTGGTAGAGTACTATGGCATCATAGTTCACAGCAACTTCAAACTCTTGAGCTTAAGTGATTCTCTTGCTTCAGCCTCCCAAGAAGCTGGGACTGTAGGTACCTACTACAACACCTGGATTTTTTTGTTGTTGTAGTTGTCATTGCTGTTTTTAACAAGCCCAGGCCAGGTTTGAACCTACCAGTCCTGGTGTGTGTGGCCAGCATCTTCACCCCTGAACTATGGGCACAGAGCTCCTGGCTTATATTTTTTAATCCTGCTGTGTCTCTTCAGCAGGGAGTTCGAGCCATTTACATTTTTTAAGAGAATTGATAAGTGGGCTGGATTTCTCTTCATCCTATTATGTAAAACTCTATTGCTTTGTTTTACCTCATGGGCCATTGTGATCTAGGCTTTGACCTTTAACTTCTGGGTGATTTTACACTGGAGGGAGTCTAGTGCTGATTCATGTATAATGCAGATTTGTCTACTTCCTACAGGGCAGGTCTAGTTGTGACAAATTTCCTCAAAGTTTGCTTGTCAGGAAAAGATTTGATTTCTCCATTAAATGTGAAACTTAGTTTTGCAGAATACAAAATTCCAAACTGACAGTTGTTCTGTTTAAGAAGATTGAAGATAGGGGCCCACTCCCTTCTGGCTTGGAATGTTTCTGCTAAGAAATCTGCTGTTATCCTGAAAGGATTATCAGATGTTGCTTACACCTAGCTGCTTGGAGAATTTTCTCTTTCCTTCTGATTTTGTCCAGGATAATTACTATTTGTCTTGGAGATGTGGTGTTTGCAATGAGTCTTCCTGAAGTTCAAGACCAGCTAGTATCCATATTGCAGAAATTATTCCATAATAACATTGAGAAGGAAAGAACCCTCCCCAACATATTCTACAAAGCAAATTTCACTTTGATACCAAAGCCAGGAAAGGACAAGACAAAAAAAAAAAGGAAACTATAAACCAATATCTCTTATGAATATAAATATAAATATTCTCAATAAAATCTTAGCAAACTGAATTCAGCTGCATGTCAATAAAGTGATTCACCACAACCAGGTAGGCTTCATTCCAGAAATGCAAAGTTGGTTCTACATACCTGAATGTATAAAGTAATTCATCATATGAATAGAAACAAAAACAAAGAGCATATGACGTTCTCAATAGATGCAGAAAAAGTGCTGGATAAAATACAGCACCCTTTTTTTGATAAGAACACTTAAGAAAATTACCATAGATGGGACATACTTAAAAATTACAAAAGCCATCTATGATAAACCCACAGCCATTATCTTACCAAATGGCAAAAAAATGAAATTATTCCTGCTTAGAACTAGAACCAGACAATATTGCTCACTATCACCACTACTATTCAATATAATGCTGGAAGTCTAAGCCAAGCAATCAGACAAGGGAAGGAAACCCAGGGTACCCAAATGGAGAAGGAAGAGGTCAAACTATCACTCTTTGCTGATGACATGATTTTATACCTAAACAACCATAAAGACTTAACCAAGAGACTCCTACATTTGATAAATAAATGGTTACAAAATCAACATACACAAATCAGTAGTTTTCATATATAGCAACAACAGTCAAACAAAATCAAGGACATAGGCTCGGCGCCTATAGCTCAACCGGCTAAGGCGCAAGCCACGTACACCTAAGGTGGCGGGTTCGAATCCCCA
>NW_003852423.1:16968968-17006503 GCF_000181295.1 Otolemur garnettii
TTGTCAAATGGCACACAAAAACACCCAACAGAAATGAATGCTACTCAACAAGATACCATTCCATGTTGATACCAACTCAGCTATGAGATGTTGATATACTCAGGTTATGAAACATTACCAAGTTGTTTGTACAGTGCTGCCAATGTAGGCACATGGTAGCAAGTTCACAAACTTAATCGTCAGATTACTTACACCGACAGCTCTGATAGTCATTCCAGAAAAAGAGTTCCAAAATTGCTTTCACAGGTGAACTTGGCACTAGCATCAGTCCATAGCTTCCCAAGGGGGGTACTTCAAAGGTGACCATAATGATTTTCAACAATGAGATATGTAATTGTCAGACCTTATAGTTTGATGCTTTGTATAGAGTCAGAAAAGACTCCAAATAGCCAATGCAATCTTATGTAATAAGAACAAATTGGGAGGCATCACTTTACCAGACTTCAAGCTATACTACAGGGCAATAGTAATCAACATAGCATAGTATTGGCATAGAAATAGAGACAGAGACCTACGGATTGGAACAGAGAACCCAGATATGAAACTATCTTCATATTGCCATCTGATCTTTGACATGACAAACAAAAACATATACTGGGGGAAAGAATCCCTATTCAATAAATGGTGCTGAGAAAACTGGATAGCCACATGTGAAAGACTGAAATAGGATCCTCATCTCTCACCACTCACAAATATTAATTCATGATGGATAACAGACCTAAACCTAAGATGTGAAACTCTAAGAATTCTAAAAGAAAATGTTGGAAAATCTGTCATAGATATCAGCTTAGGCAAAGAATTTATGAAAAAGATCCCAAAAATTATCACAGTAGAAACAAAAATAAATAAATAGGTCCCTGATCAAGTAAAAAAAGTTTCTGCACAGCCAAGGACACAATCAACAGAGTGAATAGACAATCTACAGAATGGAAGAAAACACTTTGCATGCTACACATCCAATAAAGGACTGATAATTAGAATCTACAAAGAACTTAAACAAGTCAGCAAGAAAGAGGATCAAGCAACCCCACTAAAAATGGGCAAAGGCAAAGGACATGAACAGAAACTTTTCTAATGAAGATAGTCAATACATATATGAAAAAATGCTCAACATCTCTAAACATTAGAGAAATGCAAAACAAAACCACAACGAGACATCTCCTAATTTCAGTAAAAATGGCTCATATCCTAAAATCGGAAAGCAACAGATGCTGGCATAGGTGCAGAGAGAAAGGAACACTCATCACTGTTGGTGGGACTGCAAATTAGTACCTCTGTGAAAAGTAGTTCAGAGATACTTCAAAGAACTAAAAGTAGACCTACCATTTGATCCAGCAGTCCCGCTACTAGGTATTCGCCCAAAGGAAAAAAAGATTTTTTATCATAAAGACACATGTACTCAAATGTTCACAGTTGTACACTTCACAATTGCAAAGATGTAGAAACGACCCAAGTGCCCATCTAAAATGCCTGTACCCTCATGAGAGAAATGAATAAAATAGATAAAAAGTAAAAAATTAAAACACACAAAAAAGTAAAGTAAAATAAATCACTCACATCCAAAAACACTTTTAAACAAAATTTTACATTTTAAAGCACAATGAAGATAAAAGTGGCAAAGTGAGAAACAAAATTTGCAAAATATGATAGGAAAGGAGTTTTTATTAGTTTTTCTATAAAGAGCCCTTATAAGCCAATAAGAAAAAGATGAATACAACAGGAACAAGACACAATACATTTTCCAAGAAGAAATGCAAACAAATAATAAACATGGAGAAAAAAATATTCCTGTCAGGAGGAAACAAATGAAAATTGAGATTATGAGAAGCCAAAGAGACTATTAAAATTTTTTAATTTGCAAAGATTAAACATTAATCAGTGCTAGCAGAGATGTTAAAGTATAAATTAGTTCAACCTTTAAAATGTGCAAGTGTTCTGCTCTTACGATATGAACATGTCTTAAAAATCATCAGGAAATAACTCAAAGATGCATATCAAGCTCATTCACCATCACTGAGCAGTTTTTAATGTCAAAGAAATCAGAACAACTTAAAGTGCCAGTATGTTTTTATTTCAATAGGTATTGGTGCAACCTAAAATGGAAAACTATTCCATAATGATATTTATTGATGTCAATAGGTTTATTTTGGTTTTCTAGTCAATTAAATACAAGGCAATTATCAGTCTGTCACCAGTTTCTGTATTTATGGTGGTGCATGTGTGTGTGTGTGTGTGTGTGTGTGTGTGTCATAGGACTGCAGGATGAGGTATTTTAGGGTGTCAACCAGAACAACCCTACTTGTCACTAGAAAGGACATAGTCATTTCTTCTGGTCAATGGAATGTGGGAGGCTGCCTCTCAACCAATTGCAGAGGCAGAATGACTCCCTCAGTGTGACACAGAGAGGTCCTTTAGTCTGGCAGATAGATGTGTTCTGCATGGAGAAAGAGCAGGACATAACCAATTTAGTTTGGACTAAAATGCTGATTTTGAAAATGTTTATTTTTAATTTTCGGGAGATTTAAAATATTTCACCACCGGAAAAGTTTTTAAGAAGTTATAACAGAAAAGCTGCAATCCATAATAGCCACCAGAATCTTCAAAACCCTGCTAAGAAACATGCAAGATCTTTATGAAGTAAACAGAACACCTACCGAAGAGTTTAACAGGGGATGGTTAAAATGAAATCTTATGCTGAAGCCAAGTGTTTAAAATAGATGCCAATATGTGTTGCACAAACAGATACCAGGCTCCATTGATCAAGGACTTCCTTATGTGAGACATTCAGCGAAGTGCTTCATGCACTCCAATAGGCAGCAAAGTGGGGATATTACCATAATTCCTCCAATAAGCAGCAAAGTGGGGATTACCATAATTCCATGCAGATGACAGCAGCATGGAAGGTTGAGATTCTTTGTTAGGATCAGAGTGTTAGGAAGTCGTAGAATCATGCCTGGCTCCAGAACCCAGGATCTTTGCTGATCTGCAAAGCCTCCATCATTTCAGCAGGGTGGGGTCCTGGAGCTCTGCCTCTTGGCATTTAATGTTTCTTACATTCCATTGGGCCTACTATTCTGCTTTTGTCTAACTTTATTTTTTTTAAGGTCTGCTGGTGCTAAGCAGCATAAGGGTGTAGGAGAGAACAAGATGAGCAGGGTGTGATATTGCGTGCATATAATTGCAGCAACAAAAGAAACAAGGTGAGAGGGACCTAAGGGGAAAATGAGGGCAAAGGGTGGGTGTCCCATGCTCAATCAAGAAAATGCTTCTGAAGCTAATTCTTGAAGGGTCTGTGATTTGGTTTTATAAGAAAGGTGACTTCCTGTCCCAGAAAAAAGGGTAAAAAATCTAGAATACAACACACTAAAGTTCAAATCTCAGCTCTACCACTTAGTTGATTTATGAACTTAGGAAAGTTATTCAGCTCCTCTGGACCTCAGTTACTTTATCCAATAAAAAAAGGGGATGTCAAGGTTAAATGAGGTAATGCACAAACAGCACGTAACAGAGAGGTCAGCATATGGTAAACATAATTTAGAACCTACCTGTTATCATCATTGTCATTGTGGTCATTATCACCAACATTCTTAGAGCCCAGAAGCCACCCCCAGAAGCTCACTGCCTAAACCTTCCTGCAGCTCTGGTCCAGCAAGGCAAATTCCCCTCAGCAGGGGGCTGGTGCTGCATTTCTCATTCTCTATGGCTCACACTAGACCAGGACCTGGGAAATACCCACTCCATCAGGCCCCTTGCACAGATCTCACAACAAAAGTTGTTTGTAGAAGGCTGAACAAGAGACTGATGACTCCAGATAAGATAGGCAATCAGCTCCGACTCGCCACTGCAGACTTCTGGTCTACTTGTAAAATGAGTCTTGTCATTTATGTGACAGTCCCCAGGATTTCACAGAAGGGGAGGGACAAAAAAATCCAAGTCCCCAACAGAGTGTTGCTAATAGCCTCAAGTGTGGAGGTTGCTGTTCTGGGGTCCCCAGGGCTTGTTCGAGCCTTCAGACATCCGGGCTGTCTCCACTCATTTCAGCCCATGTTTGCTGAGTGCCTATTCTGAGGGAAGGAATCCACGTGCTTTTCTTTTTAATGGCCAGCAAAGTATTTTTATTTTAAATGAATTCAATCTTGTTCCAGAAATTTAGCTCAAAGTAGTAAAGTCCAATCTGTGCAACTCTAGCATCCAGCTGCCCTTTACCCTTCTCTTCACTAAGTGGTCACGAGCATGCATGGGGTTTGCCAGCAAATATCTAGGTTGAAGCCACTTTCACAGTGTGTCACCCCAGTTTTCTCCATGTTGCTTCCATTTACACAGAATTGAGATGGACCGATGAGATGGTACTCGTAAATCATCCAGAACTGTGTGCACCTCACTAAATTAATACCAAAGAAAAGCTCTTGTAAGGCAGAAGATGCTTGGGTCATTTTACCTGCTTCACATAGAGTTTTCTCATGCATCAGACAGCCTTAGGATTCAGTTCTGCAATGCCACAGCCACGAGGAGAGGGTGGCTCCACTCAGCCATGGCACAGGGCAGCTAGCTGTGCCCATGGAGGGCTGGGGTCTCTACACAGCTGTCCCCCAGCTGGAAGCCTACTCCTTTATAGTGGACATCCTCCCCACTTACCTCATGCTTTGGTGTGGCTTGCTTTTCTTGGTATCCTTAGCACCCAGAACTTGGCTCAAAGATGCATCTTGGTGAATATCTACTGAATGAATGGCAGAAAGAATGAGTGACACAAAACAGAGACAACAAAGGGAGAAAACCATAACAGCTGTAGCAGCTGTTTACTCTCCAAGATTGGGATCAACACCACCTTTTCTTCTTGTAGCTCTCCTGGTTCCCCATCTCAGCTTCTTTCCACAAGCGCATCTTGAACTCATGCCTCATCTTCCACTCTCTCATTATAGAATAGATTTCTCTTTGTCTCTTTTCTCATAGGAACCCTATAAAGAGAACATAGGGGAAACGGAGTCCCCTACCCATGGATGACCCTGCAAGGTAGATGTAGTGCCCTTGTGTCACTAAGCGTGGGCCAAGGGTATCCACTGGGTCCTGGCAGGGGAAAGTTCTCCTTGATGCCAAAGGAACAGAGGAGGGACAAAAGGAGTGGACTGGGACAAAAGGGCCCACATCTAATGCAATCCTAGAAGTGGAGAGTAGGGGCTCATTACAGAGAGCACTTAGGAAATTAAAAATAACCAAAAAAGCAAAGAAATAGAAAAGGAATTATTGCATAGAGTCCACTATGGCCACCCAATGAGTTAGAGGGTGTGAATGGCATTTCTGTAACATAAACCAATATCGCTGAAAATGCAGTGTACACAGGAATCACCTGGGATTCTTGTTAAATTCCTATTCTGCTTTAGCAGATCTGGGGAGAGGCCTGAGATGCTGCATTTCTAATAAGCTCCCAGGTGACACTGCTCTGCCCAGGAACTACACTTTGGGGATGTAAAAAGCACCCAAAAAGCTTCCCACAGCTTATATTTTAAAGATGTGAACAGGCCATCCTGACAATAACTGAAGGAGTCTGAGCATCCCAGTGTCTAAAGGGGTCCTGGTCACGCCTTTCCTTCTCCTGTCTCACAGCCTCTTCCCACTCCTCCAGGCAGCCCAAGCTGAAGGGGATCAGACATCCTCACAGCCCAATTTCACACCTGTAGCTTGATCCCCAGAACTGCATCAGCTCCCACAGCATAAATGGAGGGCAGCAATACAAACATCATGTGCACCTTCCCTCCAAAAAACACTTAAGCCACACCAAACTAAATGTCCCTGGCTTCTGTGCCTTTTAAACAAGAGATGCACCATGTGCCTGCAAGTGTTTCAGCCCCTTTCCTCGGCCCCACCCTCAGACACACATAAACACTAAATTCTGACCACCTGAACAATTGGGGATTATTTATTTCTTTGTTCCCAAGGCTTTTGACATAGTAGATGTTTGGTAAATGTTTGTTGAATTAATTAACAGAACATTTGACTTTTTGGGGCTACTTTGACAAATCAAATTAGATTCTCTTAGGGCAGCCAAATTGCTTTTGCATGACAGCCCAGGTTTTGTGAGCTTCAATGGTTTTTCTTAAGGTAATTGGCAAGCAGGCAGGAAGATAAAAATACCAAAATCGTGGTTCCTAACATGGGGTGAACAGGATTGGATTATCCTAAATGATAAGCACACCCAATTTCCATACCTGAAGGTATCTTAGACCTTGCCTAGTCATGAGATGACACCTGGCATAAAGAGGTAGCCTCCACTCCCATGGCCATGGCAGACATTATAAGTCAACTGTGGCACTTACCCTGCTGAATATGGATATGACTTCAGAATCCTCCGTTTTGAATCCAACAATGAGGTTTCTTCACCTGTCCATTGGTGTACCCTTATGCTTCTGCAGTGTGTACTTGTCAGCTTATCACCTGCTTTGTATTAATAGTTCGCTTGTAAAACTGCACACCTGAGATCCTTCGGCTTCTTGAATTATCTTAGGTTTAAGGAAAAAGTTCACTTCCCTATGTAGACTGTCAGGAAGACAGGGATTCCAGCTTACTCATTCATCTATATAGTGACTATTATAAGAACCAGGCACTCAATAAATAAATAAATAAAATGAGAACCAGGACTCGTTTGGCCTGGGTACACTTTTATATCACAAACCCTAATATATGTGTTGATGTGTACAAATGGTGGATGAATGGATAGACAGATGGACACCTGGATGGATAGAAACATGTTTGATTAGTCATCTCTAATGGCATGATTACTAATAGTCTTTTGAGCCAGGAGAGTTGTTTTCTGCCTCTTTCTGTCTTTCTCTCTTCCCTTGTTTACACTGAGCACACTTTACAGATACAGTCCCACCTGTTACTCACGCTGTCTAGAGCAGTGGTTCTCAACCTGCCTAATGCCGCGACCCTTTAATACAGTTCCTGTGGATCGTGACCCTACAGGTTGAGAACTGCCGGTCTAGAGGCTTTTCTCCAAGTGTCTTAATCTGTGCCTTTTACACTCTCACCCAGTCATGTTTATGGAGAACCTTCCTATGTTATTTATGCAAAATGCTGTCTTAGACCTTCTACATAAGCTGTCTTGCTTGATCTACAACATAGTGGGGCAATGTAGTTGTTGGAAGTCTATTTTACAGTTGAGGAAAGGGAGGGGAGGCACAGAAAGCCCACTCAATTGTCTGAGGTCACATAATTAAGTTGCAAAGTCCAGACGTGAGCCCAGTCCACCTGACTCCCAAGTCTATGCTCTTACAACGGGAGCTGTGTGGGCTGGAGTCTCCACATGAGTTATGGCAAACTGTGAGGTTACACCAAGAAGCCAGAATTTCTGGTTTGTGATTATCTGCTTACAGAAAGAGTCATTTTCCCCAGACACAGTGTGGAGGATTATCACGTTGCTCTTGCTGCTAACATCAGGAAGGCAAGGCTCCTTGGCCACACAGTCTCCATTTGCCCAATACTCCCTTGGTGTGGCTAAGCCTTCCAGAGAATACAGACAGTTCAGGCCATAAAAGGGCAGGGAATGCCTTTCAGGCTTACCTAGTTAAGGATTTCTGAGGCTAAAGAGAGCAGCAATTAGGCAGCATCCTTTCCCAGACCCCACCAACCTCCCACCCCACCCCTCCAGTGCCAGTGGGGTAGCTGCAGTGTTCCAGCCTGACCACCCCTGGGAGTGGGTCTGGGAATGACCCAGGCACTGCCTGTCCTCTCCTGGCCCTGGAGCAGCCCTTGTTGCCTTGTCCAGCCCATGGCCACCCAGCTCCCAGCTAAAGTGGCTGAGCCTAGGAAAGCATACTTTGTGTAATGGTTTAATTACCATGTCAATGTGGCTTCATTAGCATGGCAGCTGTCTCTGCAAATGTGGGAGCCAGGGGGCTCCTGGGGCCCCTGGGGTCAGCCTAATTGATGTAGGGTTTCTTGTCTGACCTGGGAGGGGGAGTGCTTGCCTGAATTGATAGCAGCTGAATTTGCAGTCCTCTGGGCCTGCCTAGAGTCCAGGAAGGTGTCCCACATTAGAAGGAGAAGTTGTAGATTTCTACTTCTCCCAAGGAAAGATAGCTGGGGGGCCCATGTGGGGGAAAATATATTTCTCGCTCAACAGGAAGTATGTGACCAGGTTCTAGTTACTCCTACTTTCCATGTGGGTCAGATTGTTTGGTTCATTTTCTCTGCTTTGACCCTCCCAGGTAGTTTGAAGTGTAAACCCACTTGCTCTTTAGTAGATATTTGTTGAATAACTCATTTTTACTGAACACTGCAGCAGGCAGTACCCTTAAGCATTACAGGTGTATCAAATCATTAAACTCTCATGGTCTTCTGGGAGGTGCTTCTCTGGTTATCTACTGCTGTGTAGCTGACTACTCTCAGTGTCTGAAAACAAAACCATATTGTTATATGTGTATCTCATAATCCTGTGGGTTAGGAATTTGGATAAGGCTTATTCTGCTCCACAATGACGGGCCTCAGTTAGGACAACTTGGAGGGCTGGGCATTGGTATAGCTAGAGGCTACCTGGGCCTCATTCTCTCTGAACACACAGCATCTTCAAATGGCTAGTTCAGACTTCCTCACACCCTGGTGGTAGCCTCAGGGTGGATTGTTCTCTGGCAGGTTAGGGCTCCAGGAGACCAAGGCAGAAGCTGGCAATCTTCTTAAAAACCAGGCCTGGGACCAGCACAAAGACACTTCAGTTGACTTTACTGTGATTATCTGCTTATAGAAAGAGTCATTTTCCCCAGCCTATTTAGATTTAAGGAGAGAGAAAAGGATGGCACCACTTTAATAGAAAAGTATCAAAGAATTTGAGGCCATTTCTAATCCACCCTACATACTATGATTATTTCTAAATACAGATGAGAAGGCCAAAGAGAGGGAGAGAGTAACTAACTTGCTTGAAGTCACACAGCTGGTAGGTGGTGGTCCTAGGATTTAAACTCAGTCTGGTTCTTGAGCCCTTAATTGCTGCAGATGTTCTACGACCATGGATAATTCACTCCCCTCCTTAGGCCTTGGCTCCTATAAAGTGAAAGGGTGGGGTTATATTCTTTCGAAAGTCCCTTTTAAGTCTCCAGAGATTACTCAGAAAAGTTAATTGAATAGGAAACCAATTTTGCAAGTACCTAAAAGGGGTGTTTGGGCATTTGGAATAAATCCAGGGGCAACAGGAGTCCCTCTTAGCCTCACTAACTCCTCTCTATAGATGTTTCAGCCCCGGAAAGTGGGAAACTCCCCCACCTCTACTAGGCTGTGATTTACATCCTTGAAATCACTCTGGAGTGTGAATCCACCCATGGACTTTTCCAGGATCTGATTAAGAGAAGGAACCAGCACTAAAGGGAGACTTTTTGCAGAGGAGAAATCGTCTTGACAGCTTTTGGCTGCCAAAAGTCCCCAGCTGATAGGCCCCTGAGGAATGAGGTTGTAAAGGCTGGTAGCTGAATGAACGGGACTAGACCAAGAACTTGAACATAGTCTTGGTTCACACAGGACAAACTACCAATTGTGACCTTGGGCAAGCCACTTGACCTCCCTGTGGCCCATTTTGTTCATCCACAAATGAAGGAATTTGACTTAGCCTTGGAGAACACCTGGGTTTCATTATGGGTACCAATGGGCCTCCCAGAGGGGCCTGTAGGGGGTCCTCAGACTGCAGCAAGACAATGTGCTATGATGGGAAGCTCCCTGCAATTGGAGTTAGCAAGAGATACCTGGGTTCAAATCGCAGATTGTCTACTCAGTAGTTTTGTGATCCTTTAAACCCCACTTAAATGGGGTTTTTTAAATGGCCTTTTCATCTGCAAGGTGAGGATCATAAGGCCCTTCTTAGAACTGATGAAGTGAAATGAGATGGACAAGCTCATCAACCCAGAACAAGGCACACTGAATCTAAAACCCAGTCCCCACTGGGATACAGAGTAACAGGCAGGGAAGCCTTTAAAAGGTATCTAAACAGTCTTGGTGCCCGTAGCTAAGTGACTAGGGCACCAGCCACATACACCAAGGCTGGTGGCTTCAAACCCAACTCGGGCCTGCTAAACAAACAAGCAACAATGACAACAAAAATAGCTGGGCGTTGGTGGCAGGTGCCTGTAGTCCCAGCTACTAGGGAGGCTGAGGCAAGAGAATCACTTGAGCCCAAGAGTTTGAGGTTGCTGTAAGCTATGACACTACAGCACTCTACAGAGGGGGACAAAGTGAGACTTTGTCTCAATGAATAAAAAAAAGATACCTAAACAATTCCTATGGAGAAAGCAAAGACCATGTCTTAATAGTAGGTCCCATTTTGGATAAACTTTAAGTCTGCAGTTAATGCTGTAGGCATGACGAAATACAGAAAATATTAATATAAAGTAAATGCACTTTTCTTCTCTAAAAAGTGGAAATAATACTACCTACAAGAAGTCACATAAAAGTGGGCATGATGTGAGTGGAATTTGTGAAGTGCCTAGCGCACAGTGAGGGCTTTAGAACAACTGGCCTTGCAGGGGTTGCAGCCACATCACTCTTACCCCACCCTGCGCTGGAGGATGTAAGCTGGAGAAAAACGTCCATGAATAGAATCAACCCAGGAAAAACCTCAAGTTCATCCTTTACTCCTCAGCAGAAATCGCATCTATGAGTAAGTTCTGCAAATATATGTAAATGTGAGGTGTTCTGACTCTACCTCTGGGAATGTCAGGCAAGGAAAACTGGAGTCTGATGATGTTGGGGCCTCATATTTGTGTGGCGATCTCTCACATTTAGACCAACAGAAAAGACAGCAAAGAGACATTTTTCCTGGTCCCACCCCCGTGGTAAGTACAATTCAGCCCCGTGTAGTGAGCACTCACAGTGTGCCAGGCACTGTGCAACACACTCTGGATGTGCACTGACTTTCTAAATGCTCAGCAAACTGATGAGGCAAGTCCTACTTTGACCACCACTTTCCAGGAGGGTGAGAGAGACCTGGAAATGCCCAAGGTCATAGAGTTGTTGCAGCACTGGGGAAAAGCCAGCCTTTCTGGCCCCAGAGCCGGTGCTCCCAGTCACACTGCTTCTGAGTGACACACAGGTGATTTTGGCTTTTTTAGGAAAACAACACAGGGTAGGAAAACTACTATTCTTCTAAGCCAGGGAGGCCTGGGGAGTGTTGGATTCAGGGAATGCTAGGTTCAGTCCAAGCCCTAGCCATCCCCACAACCTTGTACAAGAGACGGATCAGCCTTTGTGATCTGTTTCCTTATCAGTGAAGTGGGCATACTACTAATAACACTTACTTGTGCCATTGCCGTGATGACTGAGTTAGGTGGTGTATATCACAGGCTCGGCACCAGGCCTCGCACACAGTTGGTAGTGAATTCTTGTCCATTTCCTCCTCTTTAAAACAGGATTTTACTAAATTTTCAGGCTCATTGAGATACTTAAAATGGATCTGGGAACTAAAGAGGCTCTAGAATCCACATCAATCCAGTCTCTGTCATACACATAAACTTCTGTTAAATACTTGATCACCTGGACACAGGACATTTCTTTTTTATATAATACAACTTTTTGATCATACAAAACCTCTCTATGCTTGGGGTTTAGGGTTGAGGTGAAAAAAGTAAAGCTCAAATGATTCAGAAATTTAAAAATTAAGATTTCTACAAACATATAAATAATGTCCAAATTCAGTATTTATTTTTCTAGTATTTTGTGGTTTCCTCCTCTAATCTCCCCAAGATACTTTTTCTTTTCATTAGTCAGCACTCCCTACAGATTATTTCTAACTTTAGGTGATTTGCCGACTCTCACTAGCTCTAGTGTCCCTTCTGCCCCCACCCCTGACATCCGCTTTGCATCCTCCCAGCCCTGCACCTTCCACTGGGAATGATCTCTTTATCAATAATCCGACCCTGGAAGCCCAGTGGGTGACTTTTTAGTGCCCCCGACACCAGTGCAGATGGGGGTTTCGGATCCCCAGTGTAATCCCAGCCTGAAATGTTACCAGGAGCCCCACGGCTCTTCAATTACCTCCCTTGGCCTGTCAAGACCACAGCATCTCAAATTCAGTTAGCTGGTCTTTGGGTCTCAGCCAAGGCCCAGCCTCTGCTCCTAATGACAGCCAGCTGAGGGGACACTGAGAGGGGCTAAATTCAATTTGTAGCCCTCCTAATGAGATTAGGGGAGCAGGGTTTTTTATTTTCTCCAAAGTTTGCCATGGGGTGGATGAATGATGGCCCAGGGATGAGCTGTCAACGTCAACAAAGGCTCTGAGCTGAGAGAGGGGGATGGGAGCAAGGGTGGAGAGAGGCCGAGATTTCCCAGACAGAGCAGGGAGCCCTGAGTGAGTCGCCCTGCAGGTGACAATGTCTGGTTGGCAGAGTATCACTCTGTGGACAGGATGCAAAGTTAAGAATGAATCTGGAGAAAAGGTGAATGTCAGTCACAAGCAATATTCCCAAATAGAATCGCTCTCATTTTCCTAATACTTTGGAATTCATTCCTACCTTTTTTTTTTTTGACTGACTTTATAAAAGTTATTAAGCAAACTGCATTTGTTAAAATCAACTATGAAGCAGCTTCTCTAATAATAAAGTAAAATTCCCACTACCTGAAACAGCTCTTCTCTTGGCTGAGTGCACCTGTGACTCTCCCCAGAGGGTAGCTCCCAGTGAGTTAGAGGCTAGAGTCAGAGAGGACTGTGATGTCTGTGTTGTGCTGTGAGTGGAGGCGAGGAGCTGGGAAGTACTGTCACTGGATGAAGAGGGTCCAGGTGCCTGTCACTGGCAGAGCCGGGGATAAGTCCAAACAAGCTTTCTTTGTCAGAAGGCAGCAATTTTGGAGAACAGAGATAGTAGCCTCTCAATTCCGTTCTGCCTCAGTTACAATTCTAATAGCTTTTATAATGAACTACGAGGAAACAGACATAGAAAATTTTAATTTATCTAATAGGGAGTAACATCAAAGTAGCCTCCATTCTAACAGTGCAAAATGTTTAAACAACGGAAAGGTGATTTCCATTTAACAAAATATCTAAGAGAATCAATCATCAGAGAAAACATCATATTTTCAAAGTAACCTTTACCAATAACACAACACCATTGTCTATGTGTGCCTGCTTCCTCAGAGTCTCCGGAGAGAAACATCCCCATAATCATGGAGAAAACTTAACTAGATAATCATGAAAGGTGTGTGGGAAGAATGTGAGCTGAGCAGACGAGGACAGATGTGCTGCTTCAGCTCCGCTTCTCAGACTCCATCTTACAAGCTGCTTTTCTGGCTTCAGTGCTCTTCTCGCTGTGGGGTAACTTTGGGATTAAGGGTATTGTGAAAAGTGCGTTTCATGGGTGTCCTGGTTAGCACCGGCCTGTGTTTGATACCATAACTGGGAGGAAATACTCTTCCTCCCCTGAGTATATTCAGATCAGATGCAGGGATAGAATAATTTGAATAGAACATTCTTCTTGGTCAGTGTGAGTAAGTTAAAGGGAAGTCTCTTTAGGGAATTAAAAGAGTGAGAGATCTCTGTCACTAGGAAACACCAAGAAAACTTTATTTTTAGGAGCTGGCCTTGAGTTGCACCTTGGAAAGTAGGAAGGCTGAGAGAAGAGTCTCAGATATTGCCCTCGCAATTGGTGATCTCAATGTTTCTCCTTGTCAGCCCAGCTGTATCCTGCTGTGCTGGAGCTAGAATGGTCCCACCCAGGGCTGGAGTTCATGCTCTGAGAACTGATTTGTCAGCTGCACTTTCCTTAAGCTGTTCAGAGATGATCCATATGTAATAGCAGAGCTCCTGCCCAATGTCCTGCCCCAAGTTCAGATCCTTCACTGATGTGATAATCCTGTCCCAGGCCCTGGCTGTGGCCCTGACATCTTGCACTGCCTGTTGCTACCAGTTCTCCAGATGGCAGGAGTTGAGACTCACACACTTCGTCACTCACTCCCTTTTGCTTCTGCCTGAAGGGCAATCCTCATGGGTTGATGACCAGGGACCATGATATTGTTGGCCTTCCTGTACTCCCTCATAATGCAGAAACTAACCCAACCAAAGCTTTTTCTCAGTCCAAGAACAGGTCAATGTAAGTTAAAACCCTGCAGGCACACAGTAGGCCCTCATTAAACATTTGTTGGCTGAAGTGGGTTCATGGAACAGGTGGAACTCCATGGGGTTTGAGCTTGGGAGCTTTTCAACAAGGGGTGGAAAGCCTTCTTTGTGAAGGGAAAAGCTCAGAGCCAGGTTATATTGTGTTAGAGAATAATGGTTTTTCTCCTTTGATTCACTCTCAAGAACCACGTTTCAACCTCCATTGTCCACAAGAGCCTTTGGGCCTCCAGGAGGCTGTGCTGATGGACTCCTTAGTCTGCCCACTCCTGAGAAGGTGCTGGTGACGTCCACAGAGGGAGATTCTCTCCTCCCAGTATTACATCTGACCCAGGCCATCAGCCAGATAAACTAAAGTAATCCTACAAAGCCCAGAACCCAGGACGCTCAGAGGATATCTTTCCTACAAATCACAAAGCCCTTTAGGGCCTGTGAAAGGTTGTGTTGAATCATCGGTCCTGGACTAAGGTGGACACTCAGTCCAATCCTTACAAATCCCTGTCCGGTGCTGCTGAGGGAGAAAACTCTAGTCAGGGTTGTTTTGTTCATGTTGCTCCTTTTACTCTGTGAATATTATCTGTATTCTTTTCTCTTATTTCACTGACTTTGATTAAAATTCCTTGTGAAAAACAACCCTTTCCTAGGAGATTTTTGTGCCTTGAAGTGATAGAGCCATCAGAAATTCAACCGAAAGGCCCGAGGCCTCCAGAATCTTCTCCGCTCCACCATGAAGGGCATCTGTTCAGGTCCAGTAATAAAGGGCTGTACCTGGGAGGTGCTGTCTGGGGGTGGTTTGTAAGAGCACATGATCCCACAGTCACAGCAGGAGACACAGGATCCTCTAGTCTCACTGACCAGGTGACTCTGCTTTAATAAACCTCAGCCATGTCCTCATTCCCACCTCAGGCTATGACTGAAAAGGGGAGCTGATCTTGTAGTAGCCCATTCTGTGTTGCGATAAAGGAAAGCCTGAGGCTGGGGAATTTATAAAGAAAAGGGTTTATTTGGCTCATGGTTCTACAGACTGTGCAAGAAGCATCACAGCAGCATCTGTGTGGTGAGGGTTTCAGGGAGCTTCCAATGAAGGCTGAAGGCAAAGGGAGAGGAGATGTGTCAAGAAAGGGAGCAAGAGAGAAAGGAAATAGGGCCAGGCTCTTTTAAACAACCAACTCTACTGTGAACTAATAAAGCAACAATTCACTCATTCTGGGGAAGACACCAAGCTATGCATGAGGAAGCCACCCCCGGGGATCCAAACACCTCCCACCAGACCCCACATTCTACACTGGGGATCAAATTTCAGTATGAGATTTGGAGGGGCCAAACATTCAAACCAATTCAGGTGGTGAGGATGTAAAATGACTACACGGTGCTCATAATGGAAGATAAATGCCTCAGGAATCAAAATTCTCAGTTGCACATTTTCAATCACAGGCAATTTGCATCTCCCTCCCTCCCTCCCTCCCTCCCTCCCTTCCTTCCTTCTTTCCTTCCTTCCTTCCTTCCTTCATTACTGTCTTTTAGGCAGGGTCTTGCTATGTTGCCCATGCTGGTCTGGAGCTTCTGAGCCCCATGATCCTTCCTCCCCAGCCCATGTCTATTTTCTTATGTGAATCTCACAGCAAGTATGTGAAGAAGGTAACTGTCTTAGTCTGTTCCTGCTGCTGTAATAGAATATCATTGATCAGGCAGCTTATAAACAACTGAAATGTATTCCTCACAGTTCTAGAGATGGAGAAGTCTAAGGCTAAGGTGCCACCAAACTCCATGTCTAGTGAGGGCTCCCTGGTTCATAGGACACATCTGCTTGCTGTCTCCTTACAAGGTAGCTCTCTGGGACCTCTTTTACAAGGGCACTAACCCATCCCAGAGGATCTGCCCTCATGATCTGATCACCTCCAAAGGCCTCACCTCCTAACACCATCACATTTGTGATTAGGTCTCAACATACGAAATCTGGGGGAGACACAAACATTCAAACCGTAACAGCATTCTTCTTCCCATTTTGAAATACTTCCAACTTATTTAAGTAAGTCTGGCAAGTTCCGGCAAAGGTGAGCCTAGGATGCAAGGCTAGATCCATCTGACACCAGATACATTGTTGCACATAGTGTCCATCTGCTATATTTCATCTTAGTACTTGACCTGTGTGCACAGGGTGGAGTGCCCCCACCCACCTTCTCCTCCCACTTCACCCAAACTCTTAGCCGTTGTGAAAGAAAGCAAGGACATGACCCTGTGTGCAGCTCTGAGCTGGCAGGGAAAGCACCTCATGTCTATTTAGGAGCCTAGATTGATGACATGAAGAGCAGCAGGCCCCAGGCTGGGCTCCACTGCCCTCATTTTTCCAGCTTCCCCTGTGGATCTTGGGCAAGGGACTTTCTCTTTCCCCTCCCACTGTTCTCTTGGCTTCTTGTCAGTTCCAGCGCTTCCAGATCCTAATTCTGCAGCTGTCCAGACCTCATGACAGTCACTCAGATGTACTTTGCATTACCTACAAATCGCATTTTGCTTTTATTCTTTCCTCTCCCGCCCCTGCCTTCTCTACTTGCCGCACGAATGCAGCCACATTCTGATGTAGTCACTAGCATTCCCGGCGCAGAAGCTCACCCAGGGCCTGCTGGGTCTGCTCAAAACACCCCCAGCCCACCCCTCCCAGGCCATGCCAGACCCGAGGATGGAGCCCTGGGTCTCTTCACTTTGCGCCACACTATCACAGAAAGGTGGATTAGAAGTTATCTCCGCTCTGCTTTCTCTCAGAGCTCCTTGGCAACACAGCTACCTCGATATAAATACACACCAGAAACGTGCACAACCTCATACTAGGAGTCCAGGCCTCCAGGGGCCCTGGGGCAGATATAGCAGGGAACAAGGACATCAGGACATCCCCAGGACACGAAGGAGTGCCAGCCTCGCCGCTTCAAGGTCAAACGTGGCACCCATCAAATGAGATGCCTGTGATCCCTGATAATTCTCTGGCACCCTGATAATTCTCTGGCACCCCATGCCAAACGTTGGCAGTCTTTAATCTCCAAGAATAGACAAATAGTTCACAGTTGATGCTTCTTTTGCACTCTTTATAATTAAACAAGGTGCCAAATTACATTTCATGTCTTTATTTTTCTAACACTTCTTCCTGCTGCTAAGGCAGCCTGTCAGTTTGAAGTTCTATAGTTGTTGGCCATTGGCTGTATCGAGACCTGACGAGAAAGAGTGGGATCTTTCAAAGAACTGATATTTAAATCAAACACAGTGAAATACTGCTTGTGAGTGTAATAATGTGTAACATTTTAGAGTTGAGTCAATGAAAGAAATCATAAACCAGTCCATCCTAGTGCCGTGTAACTCTGGCGTCTAAAAGAATTTGAAATATTTGGGAGACCAAAGCAAATTGGTTGTCTTGGTTAGTTCAGGCTTAGCTGTCATTCCTGCCACTGGCACTGCCCTAGGTAGGACCATAGACTGAACCAGCCACAGACTTGATCCTGGCTTATGGAGGAGATAGATACAGCAGCTTCAGAGGGCCTATGAGCAGGGCCCCCATGCTTGGAAGTGCAGGAATCAGATTCCCCAAGCATCTCTCGCAAATATGATAATCCTCTTTAGACTTAGCCATGAGGCTCTGTCAGACATCTTCAAAATTACAGGGGGCTTGGAAAGAAAATACAATAAAGAGATCAGAGACTTAAAATGCCAGGCCAAAGAGAAGAACCAGAAGGAGCAAGATGTGTTCATTGTAAATATTTTAAAACTGTATTCTTATCTTGGTTCAGTGATGTGCGCTGTCTTTGCTCCAATCATTGTAAATATTTAATGTGTTATAGCTCCCTTGCCTTACTGATAAAGGAAACGTGAATAAATCTGCATGAGCAGGACGTGGGTTTTCATTGGCTGTGCAGGCCGTCTGAGAGAGAGCTCCTCATGAGGGGCAGCTGTGGATGGTTGTACAGGCTGTGCACTGAACAAGGGTGCCTGGTGAGGACCCTCAAAAAGCAGCCCCATTCACCTGGCTCAGTGTGGAGCAAAAAGAGAGGTCCTAGTCTGTTCTGAGCAAAAGGGCCCTTCGTGTGATCAGCAGAGTGTGTGTGTGTGTGTGTACACGCTTTTCTTTCTTTGTATGTGCTTTTTTACAATGAACATTTCACTAGCATGAGGGGAACTGAGCAGAACTGATGGGAAAAGAGTTTCTGTTTCTTGCAGAAGAAAAGGGAAATAGGCCGCAGTCTCGGTGAGAAGAAAATTCAGAACTCTTTTCAGTCTCAGTGTAATTTTCTTTAAAACAAAAGTATAGGAATTTTCAGTTGTCCTTATTCTGTTCCTTCAGCCCCTAAGCCCTGTCTTAGAACCCGATTTTCCTTACAAGCTGACCAAAAGAAGCTCTCAGAAATAACGTCTACCCCCTGGGAAGGAAGGCGAGGCCGTGAGGGAAGAGGCTCTGCAGAGGCCCTGGGTCTGTGAACATGTTGGCCACCCCTCAGCCTGCCCCTGCCCCTGACCTGGTTTGCCCTGGGGGTGACCAGGTCTCCTCTGAGCCTTAGTTCCTCCAGCCTTCCCTTATTCCAAGGTACTTGGTCCTGACCTTGCCTCAGAGGTTTCCTCCCCCAGGGCCTATGGTGCCTCAGCCCCACCACTGCCCCAACGGCCATCTGCTTTCCTGCGTGACAGCAAGAAAGCAGGCAGAAGCAGCCCTGGGGACTGTAACTGGACCTGTTGTCACCCACGACCCTCCACAGCTACTCCAGGACCTTGTCTTTACCCGGGAGATATCCCTAAGCTCCAACACTCAACTTGCATCTTTGAGCCATAACAAAGACACCATTGGTAACTCAGAAAATCATTGTGGGTGGGAAAAGGAAATAAGCCACAGTCTTGGTTAGAAGAGTAGGTTCTGAGGCCAAGAGGCCTGAACTCCAACCCAGCACCACACTTACAGGTAGCAGGGCCCCAGAACCTGATTTTCTGCCCTCAGTTTCCTCATCTTTAAAGAAGTGTAATAATAATAGTTTAAGCCTCATGGGGTGTGCTAAGAATTAAGGGCTAAAATTTTTATAAAGTTGCTTAGAGCAGTGCCTGGAAGACTAAGTGCTGAATTTTCTTAACTATTATTCTGTTAGCTGTTATTAGGATTATTATTTCCAAGTGGCTTGGAGAGTCAAGGACTGGCAGAGTCCTAGGAAGCTCTCATTTTCTAGGAGGAGGCTGGAGGTAAATGGCTTTCTGCATCTGGCCATTCACACACTTAGTGTTCATGTTACAGGACATCCATGGCACAGCAGCACACCCAACATACACATAAAAGCTCCGAGCTGACACAGGTGCATGCGTGCACACACACACACACACACACACACACACACGTGCATGCATAGGCTGATTCATGCTACAATATGCGTACACGTGCATGCACAACTCCAGAAGCACCCTGGGGCAGAATCTCCAACCGCAGAGCTTTATTTGGCTTAGCTATCATTTAACTGACACCTGGCCTAGATGCCAAGATGTCATGGTAAAGATTGTGGGATGAGCCAGACCTGGGTCCCTGCCAGGTCTGCAGAAGGCCAGCTCATAGAGGGGCTCTGCAGGTACGTGGTAGTTCCTTCAGGGCCCTGGGGTACAATGCTGCAGAGATCTCTGAGAATACCAGACTTTCTCCTTCCTTACTCTACCCCTCTCCCAGCAGAAGTTTCAGGGTATTCCACAGACTAATGTTAAAGGTCTTAGGCTGGAGGCTCCCAGGTGCCCCCAAGTGCTGACACCAGCACAAGGAGGCAGGTAGTGATGTCATTGCTGATGGTTGGTCCTCCAGAGAGACTGTGCAGCATGACTCAATCTCCCTGGCAGGACAAAGTGACAACCCAATAAAGAGTTGCTGAATAAATGACATTAAGTAAATAAATAAATCCCACCTCAGCCCTGTATTAGCTAATAGCCTTGGGTAAGTTGCATACCCTTTCTTTACTTAGCTTTCTCGTTACACGTATAAAATGAAGACAAACATAACTATCCACAGGACCCTGTGAGGATTAAATATTAAACCAAATTGGAGACTCCACATGCAATGATATCTTTCCTCCTAGAAGTTGCAGGGACCCCAGGGCAGTGCAAGGAAGGAATGCTCTCTTTAGGATGGACATCAGTGTACTTTGCACTTGAAATGGGACTTGAAGCTATGAAGAAGGGGGCCTGAGAAAGACACTGCAATGAGCACATCTCCAGTTAAGAAAAGCTGTTCATCTGTTGTCCTTTTGGGGGGAGGACAAGGTATGACCCTCCTGCCACAGAAGGCTCAGAGTGGGGTGCTGCATGTCACAGGTCTCCCAGCTGGTGAGGCAAGGCCATCTGACAAGAGCTCTTTCTGAGCAGTGGAATCTCCCTGAGCTTTTTTTTTAATCTTTATTAGTTTTATGACCTTTTTTGCTTTGCTTGTTGAGTTAGTCTTCCGGGAGAAAGGGCTAGATTTGGGAGCAGGGAAAGCAAGAGTCAAATGTGTCTAGGCCCAGATTCCAGCAGCAACTGAGCATACCAGAGGCCCTCCCAGGCAGAGAGAACAGCTCTATTAATGGGATAAAAGACAGTGAAGCCAAAAGGGGTCCTTCACAGCTTGTCTGATTAAAGTTCTAGAACAGTCTCTGTGGTCTGAATTTTGTAGATGCTCCAAGTATCTCCATAGTACCAAATATAAGGTTATACTGAAACATAGGTCAATATATTTAAAATTCACTTTAACTTGTGATAATAAACACATACACACATGCAATGTTGTAAGGTTTATTGGAATGCAGGGCCTATCAGAAAATCATGAAAGTGTTTCAACCCCAGAGAGGTGGAAATCACTGCACCAGCAACTACTTTATGTCCCTTTTCAGACTTAACGTCATAAATGCTCTTCCCACAATTTCCAACTGTATTTCTTAAATGGGATGTAGAGAATTACTCTATGCTCTTTAATTGGTCTTTTTTTGTGTGGATTTAAAGATCATTTAATCGTTTTCTTACATTTTATGATATTTTTCTTGTATGAGATGAGGAATTCTTTATCTCTTTATGGTTCTCTCTCTACTCTCAGTCTTGGCCCTTTCCCAGACCTAAAGATATGCCATTCACTCATTTATTTTTTCAACTAATGTTCAGTAAGACCCTATCAAAAATTGTGTTAGGAAATGGGGATGTACACAGAATAGGACATGCACACCTTCAGCACTCACAAAGCTCACATCTTAGGGAGGAGGTAGAAAACATGTTGACGTTACATAAATGATGATATATTTATGAGTGGGATACTGGTGTGCCACCTAGATTCCCCTTCAGGGTCAGAGAAATCGTTCTACAGCTGCTAGGAGTTCTCCTAGAATACAGCCCATAACTGAGCTCTCTCAGTGATGGCTTTAGCTGAAGATAGCTCCTCACTCAAGGTCATCACACCTTCCAATGCCATTTGACCCATTGCTCTGTTCTGAACAACTCTGAAAGACCATCCCAGTTACCAAGCTTCTTAGATATGCAAACCTACCTTGTCTGTACCTTCTTCTTTCCATATGGCTGTTGACTTATGAAATGGACAGTGTTGTGTTTCCAATCAATGTCCCTTCTTCCACCAACTCTTAGAAAACAAAATGCCAGAAGGCAAAAAATGATGACTTATGACATTCTGGTGGGTGATATTCTCCAAAAACAGGAATAGTTGGGGTGATGGTGGCAAGGATCTTGGAGGCAACTCATTCTTGGAGTTGTGGCTTTTTCCTATTCTACTACGTCATAAAACAAAATAGTCAAGAATACCACCCAGTAGAGCAATGATAGGTAAAATCCTGGGACATACCGAAAATTGTATTGAAAGCTATAGATAATAATCCACCTTCCACAGGAATTAACAATCACTGGTAGATAAAGCATATGACCAGTGTATCTATTGACAACACTAAACTTAAACTTCACTCACATTTTTTTAAAATGAGTAATGTTTTTAAATAATTTAATGGCATTAACTATTAGAATTTATAATGGACTATATAGTAAGGATGCTAAAAGAAAAGAAAATACATTCTTTTTCTTCATTTTCTAAAAAGGAAAATGAGGAAAAAATCAAGAAATTATAAAATCCAGAAATCACAAAATCACAGATTTAAGATCAAATATATAAATTATAACAATAAATGTAAATAGGTTAAGCTTGTCTGATAATAGGTCAGTAGTTTCATATGGAAAAAATCAATTTAAACTTCAGAGACAGATACATTAATATACTAAACTTTAATCAAAATTATGGCATAAAATTTACCAACACATAGAACATAGTAGTCATGATTTTAATGTGAGGAGTCAAAATTTACCAGTGGATGAGGTTAAGAGTCTTTCCCCTCCTCTTCTGTCCCCTTAGTTCCTTTTCTTTCTACCACTTTCTAAAGATGGCTACCAGCTTCGCAGATGTGAGGGAGAAAAAGCACTATGAAGTCAGACAATTAAGTTCACAAACTCATTCTAAAAGAAGTGCTTCATACCTCATTGTTGAATATCACTTCTCTTGAAAAGCTATGCACTGATGCCAGTGCCTTCAGAAAATTTTTGTAATCTTTTTCTGGATGCCTATTAGAACTATCATTGTATTAAGTCTGACAATTAAGTTCATGAACTCATAGTAGAAAAAGTGCTACTTACCTCATTGCTGGATATCTCTATGGTTACCAAATGACCAATGGGAGTACTTCAAAAGTGACTGTAAAGAAAAACAAAAGAAACCATGGTGTATAAATACAATGGAATATTAGGCAGCCTTAAAAAAGAAGAAAATCCTGTGATATATGACAATATGGTTGAATTTCAAGGACATTATTCTAAGAGAAATAAGCCCATCAAAAAAGAACATAATTCTACTCATATGAAGTTTATAAAGCAGTCAAAATCATAGAAACAGAGAGTAGAAAGCTGCTTAGGGCTGAGTTTCAATTTTGGAAGATAAAAAAGTTCTAGAGATCTGTTGCACAACAATGTGGATATACTTAACATTGCACAAATGTATAGTTAAAAATGGTTAGGAAGGTAGATTTGATGTTACATGTTTTCTACCACAATAGCAAAGGGGAAGGAAGAGAAAGGCATCAAGATAAAATGAACAGGCTGAGAGAATTCTGCTAAAATAGGAGAATGAGTGATCGGGAGTGTATAAAAGAGTTGGTTACGATTAGAAGTTTCCTTCTAATATTTGAGAGAGAAACAAGTAAAATTAGAAATGCAAACTTGAGTCTCTCTTTCTTTCTATCAAATGAAATATAAATTAGGGACCAGACTTTCTCTAAGAGCCACAGAATTTTCCAAAAGTAAAAAGTAAACTAATAGGTCATATTCTTGGTGACAATGCGGTAAACCAGAAATTTAAAGAAATTATTTACATTAAAACCCAAATTACTTATAAATGGTAAATAATTTTTCTAAAATTCTCTACCAAAAGCAAATAAAATAGTGATACAAATTATCTAAAAAGGAATTTCTGTAAAAATACATTATATAAAATATTGGGAATTTTGCCAAAGCTATTGTGAATGGAATATTCATAGCCCACCTTGACCATCTAAGCAACTGTAACCAACTGGTCAACTGATAGAGATGTTCAACATAAGGAACTAAGCCTGTTGTACTGACATGTACATGTGGTGCATGTCCGTCTATGAAAATTAAGTCAGTTGAAGGGGGTGGTCAATGTAGGAGATGGTCAACTATGGAGGTTCTACACACATATGTAAACATGTAAATATGTATTTCTTTCAGATATTTCTATTACTGGTTGATGAGACTGGAAATTACCATGTTGATCTTTTAGCTTTCCTGCCCTGAAATATGATGTGTTATTTTTAAAAAGAGAGGAGAGAGAAAAAATATTAAATAAAATCTATTATAACAATTTTTTAAAGTATAGGCATTGGTCCTAGTAGACGGCTATCCTTGTGTTTGCTCACATATTTTTATGTGTAGCATTTACATGTTCATTTTATCCCTCTGACTGTGATGACGCCTCTGAGGACAGGCACTGTTACTATCTTTGTACGCGTAGCACTTCACCCAAAGTTGTGGACATTGGACATCATTAAATGTTGCTATTTTAGGGAAGAAAGAAATAAAAGAAGGGAGGAGGGGGAGAGGTGAGAAGGGAGAGGGAGGGCTGTAGAAAGGGAAGGAGAAAATGGAGAAGGGAAGAAAAGAAGGAAGAAGAAAACAAGAAAGGAGGAGAAAAGAGGACAGAATGGGGAAGGCAGAAAGGAGGAAGTGGGGGAAGAAAATTTAGTTATAGGCATCATTTGTGCACAAATACATGTTTATTCCCTGGAATTGAAACCAAATCCCACCCATAGCTGCCTGCTATGCCCAGTCCACATTTCTGCTGTGTTATTCTGTGATGCTATTGGGCATGTCTGTCTTTTAGGGCTGAAGCCAATCAGACCCAGTCTAAGAAAACCTTTTCCCACAAGGTGCCATGCCTTTTGGAGATGTTTGCTAACACATCAACAGCTGGAGCACTGCAGAACACAGTTCCTCAAACATTAGCAGACATTACCTAATTGATAAGGGCGCCCCTCTAAGCAGCCTGTTTCCAGTTCTGTGTGACACACAATCAAACTCTATTCCCTTTCCCTGTGACATCAACATTCTTGGCCAAGTCATTGAAGGGGAACTCCTTTTCCACCCAAGATAAACTGAAATCTGGGGCTAGAACTATTTCCCGAGGGTGCCCACAGCCACATTCTCCCACCCACGCCCATCTTCCCAGTCCCTGGAGTGCCGGATTACAAGGCTGCCCCTCTGGCCTCTCTGACACTGCCCCCAGTACAGCTGTAGCTCCTCACCAGCTGCCTGTGACAGCGAGAAACAGACTGGCGGCACCAGGCATTCAGTATCAATGGACACACATGCAGGAATCCCCTAGGCTGGGACCAGCTCTCCCTCTCTGTCCTCTGAGGCTCCCCCACACAACTGCACATCCACATTGAAAACATCCATCTGGTCTCTCCTGGCAGTCAGCTCCTCGGAATAACACATTTCATTAATGGCAGTTGGAAATGGCCCGTGAACCTGAAGAGCGAAGGACTCTGGTCACTTATGGCCAGTCAAGCAAAGCACCAGCAGAGCCCTGAGTGCAGGGAAACCTCTGACACAGGCTCCAGCCCATCCCACTTTCTGCCACCTCTAGGCCCCCTGACTCAGGTGGTACATGCTGAAGTTGCTTGCCTATCTCCCGAGTACAGTGGCAAAGGATATTTTTGCCACTAAATTGGTTCCTAGCCTCTAAGATTTAAGGGAAGGCATGGTAAGTAGGAAAGAGAACATAGAAGCTTGTTGGTGGTAATTTATTTATTTAATTTTTTTTTAATAAATGAAAAATTGCTTTATCTGATCTTTGCCCTGCAGCATAAGGGAGAATTACTTTGTTGATCTTTTAGCTTTTCTGCCCTGAAATATGGTGTGTTATTTTTAACACATCTGGAGCCAACCAGACTCAGCTCCAAACACTGGGCTGTGCCCATCACTGGCTTTATAACTTGGGGCAAAGTTACAAATTGTAGCTGAGAGAGGTAACTTTGTAGCTTCATGTGGTCCTTGTAAGGATTCAGTGAGAAAACCTAGGGAGATCCCCAACCTGGAGGATGTACTCAGTAAGTACAAGCCTTCTTAGTCCATATGCATGAAGAGTTTAAAGTCAATGCCTTGGCTATACATGCCCAGATGGCCACTTTCTCCCTCTCCTCAGGTTGGCATTATCTTCTCCTTCCGTAGTAAAGTGTGACAGTATTAGCAGAGCTGTCTGAAATCCAAAGTAATGCAAACAGTGCCCAGTGTTTAACAGAGAATGCTGGCACAGTGCAGGCCTCAGAACCATCTCCCCTGGCACTGGGCCTCTCACAGCTGAGCAGCTGGAGGCCTGCAGAGGAAGTGAGGATCCAGTTGCATGCCCAGGGTCCTACCCCAAGCCCAGTCATTTGCCATTTGCCCCTGGCAGCACCCTCCCAGGTCACTGTTTCTCCCTTTCTAGGTGGGAAGGAATGATTCTAAAGGGTCTCTTCCAGCTCCAGCATCCTGGGATTCTCACTGCACCGACTTGCCCATCCTATCCTGCCCTGGTTTCAGGACCCTTCCCCAGGCCTCCCACCAGACCCAGGTACAGCTGATGCAGAGAGCACAGGCCCCTCCTCCTTCTCCCTTAAGAATGTGCATTTCTGCCCTGGCTTCGACAGCACATATACTAAAAATGGGACGATACAGAGACTGGCATGGCCCCTGCGCAAGGATGACACGCACATTCGCGAAGCGTTCCATTTAGAGAAAAAAAAAAGAATGTGCATTTCCGGAGGGAAGGAGCTTTTCTTCCAGTCACCTGAACATGTGAGCTCAACTTTGCCCCGTCACGGGAACCCATCATCAGAGACGGCACTAAGTAAACTTTTATTTCCATATCTCATTCTCGTGAAGAGAACATAGCCATGACTCCACGGAGAATAAACATACACAGTCTAATCTTTCTCCTCTCTGGGACAGTTTGTTGAAATTGCTGAAATGATGCAGACCCCGCCGAAATGGTTTGATAAGAATTCTAAGTCCAGCTTTGTGATTATTAAACAGAGGGAGTGTAGCTCTGCGGCTTCTGATCCTTTTAAAAGAACTCTATCTCTCGCCCAGATTCTGCCTCCTCCTGTGTACACATTGTGGCCTGTACACAGGCAGAGCTCATGTGTCTGTAAGGTGTGTGCACATCGGTCCCTCAGGCTTCTTTCCTTTGGGACGGTGTCTGTGCCTCTGGAGAGAGATAAAATTCCACCCCTGTTTTATAATCCCTCATTGAGTTGTCAGTGACATGAAAGAGAAATCAAAGTTTGCATGATTCATACTGCACAAGAATTAAGCTGACATAAAAATAGCTTATGCATTTCTTGATATGTAAAGATTTCTTTTCTCAGAGCTGGGGTCAGCGAATGACAGACTGTAGGCCAAATCCAGCCCATTGGCTATTTTTGTACAGCCTGTGTGAACTGAAAATTTACACTTACATTTTTAAATGGTTGCAAAAATTAAAAGAAGAATATTTCACAACACATGAAAAGTACATGAAATCCAAATTTCAGTGTCCATAATATCCATCCATGACGTTCTGTTGGAACACGGCCTTGCCCACCCGTTGACATCATCTGTGGCTGCTTTCATGCTACGATGGCAGCGTTACCTGGGAGCCAGAATTATTCACTGTCTGGACTTTTACAGAAAAGATCTACTGACCCCATCGCTATAGGATTTTATGTTATGCTTTGTTTTGTTTACTAGTTACCAAACATACTTTTTCATACTATTTCACAGATGGATGAACTGGGACCCTGAGCGTGAGCATGACTTTAAAGAATGTTCTCAGTGAGACTGAGGCCAAGGCGAAGCACATAGCTCTCCCCTGTGAGGTGCAGTCCCTGTCTAATGCCTGTACTGCTCACTGTCCTCCAGCAGACATCTCCACCCCACCCCACCCCCAAGCAAGAGCTGTTGAAATGCCCATTAAGAAAAATTGATTCTGAAGTGTGACATCACGTCCTTGAAGATACACGGTATCATGACAGCACATGATATAATGTCCTGTGCAAATATAAATTGAGTTGTCAGAGACCCGGCTGCTTCAGGAGGAGACATATGGCTGTGAAAATAAAATCATAATTTATGAAACTGTGAAGTTTGTGCTAGGAATGTTCAGCATTGAAAAATCTCCTCTTTACAGTGGACATCCAATTTAGCCTTAGAAGATCTGTGACCAGTTGCTTGCCTCCTTTGTAATTTTATTGACAAAACCGCCTAAGAACTGAGTTTTCCAGGCTTATTTATTTTTTTCTTTTGCCTTCACTCAGTATTTCTCAAGGATATCACTTTCAAATTCAACTTATATATCACTGAAGTAGCACCAGGTGAGAATCCTAGAGCAACTTTTTAAAAATCTCTTTTTAAATAAAGCATGGTAGGATTATTCATTTAAATGCTGTAAGACATTTCAGAAAAAGTGTAGCTATATTCTACTATGTTTATGCCAGAGGATAGGTGGACGAAGAAGAGTCAGGAAGAGAAATTGTTGGTCCCTTCCTGGGGAGAAATGTAAAACTTCTATTACGGTTCATAAATGACACTTTTCCCAAACCCAGATTATGTGTACTGTTTCCACAGACATGGTGCCCTAATATTGATCCCACGTGTCTTTTCCCAGCTCAGAATCAGCCTGAAGAATATGGAGGTAAGAAATACCAGGGCAGTCAGAGGCACAAAGGTGACTTCTCTTCTGATTGACTTTGGACGGCTACACCGAAGGAGATGCCACAGCAGCCACAGAAAGTGCAATGTGGGGTCCGCGTAACTCCACATCTCTGTGAGGCACAGGGATATGAGTGGGCAAATGGAGGGTCCTCTACCAGGTGCTGAGGGCAGTGTACCTTGAGTCCCCTTACTTCGTCTCAGCCACATACCTTAAGACAATCACCTCCACCCCCTCCCACCCAGCCCCCCTCATATCTAACCTAATACATATTCATGTTGAAGAGTCAGGAAGATTCAAGTTCACTGTAGAGTGCTTCTCAGTGTCAGACACTGCGCCAGCAATTCCTGAAGGTTGTGTCTTAACGTTATTCTTACAGTATCCCTGAATCATGGTCATTCTTACCCATGTTTTTCTGACAAGGAAGCTGAGGCCCAGAGACATGAATTATTTTGTCCCAAATTGCACAGTAGGAAATCCTAGGAGTTCAAATCTGTCCCCGTTAACTCCTCTTTCCCACCACCTCTCACTGTTTCTCTAGCACAAAGAAATCAACCTGAAATGGCCTTGGGGTAAGTTAGGTTCATGTTAGGAAAGAATGCTCCGAGAGCCATCGATGTTAACTGCTGGAACGTAAGGAAGGGCCTTGTGGAATAACCTCAGGGACTCCCGAGGGATCTAACCGGCATCTGCATGATGGCTGCTAACTTTTGAGTTGGATGATAATTTCTTGAAGTTAATATTTAAAAATCTATAACGTTCTGAACCCACTGGCCAAGTTATTAATAATATCTGAGCTTCTCCATCTCATTAGTTATCATACCCACGCCACTTACTACCCAAAGAAGTTCAATGGGCCATCACACTGGACCCAACTGGCCTGGACTGGAAGGCTCCACAAGGGACTGATAGAGGGTTCAGCCCTGAGACCCTGCTCAGCATTACACTTCACACTTGATTTCTCTCCTCTCTCATGTTAATGGCTCATTGCCCCCAAGGTTCTCTTTTCACCTTTTAACCATGTGTCTGTCACCTTGGCTTGTTAATGGCTTTGGGGCATCCCTTGGCAAGGCTGTTATGCCATCCAGAAAGTCCCGCCAGCTTTTCTCCTTGGTTAGGGGGTGCGTACAACTTGTAAATCAGCACATTAGTCACAGCTAAATGTTTACTGAAGAACTTTCCAAAGGAGGGGGAGGGGAAGGGGGCAGGAGGAGGCAGGGTGCTTCTTGGACAGAAACCAGCTTGTGGGCCAAGATGTATTTGAGGATGCCGTCCTGCTCAGCCCTCAGGGTGCCCAAACAGGGAATGATCGTCTGGAGGAAAATGGTTAAAATAAAAGAAACGACTGCCCCCAGAACTTCCCTCAGGAGCCCTGGCTGAGTGCCTACTCTTTTACCTTGAAGACTCAAGTATCACTTTGAGGGACTATCAGTCTGTTGGGAACCCTTCTGTGCGAGCTTTGGATTTACGTCCAGGGCACGTTTGCTTCCTTCTGAGAACACGCAGGCTCTTCACAGAGCACAAGATCCCCAGAGCCCCTTGCAGTGGAGACAGGACGAGCCCTGGCTCCTCATGCCGTCCTGGATAAGCACCGCTTGCTTCTGCCCAGAAGTCGGTTTCTGTAAAGTGACTCCTCGGGACTTGGGACCTAGCACCAAGCGTGATCTGGCCCAGTGGTTAGAGATGTCCAGACCGGGCCCAGGCTATGAGGCAGTGTGCTTTTTGTCAGTGGGAGGGTGTTTGGCGAGAATCCACTGTGGGAAACGAGAAGGTGGAGAAGGTGACGTGATTGCTGCCGGCCACTCACTCGCAGCCACTTTTCTGTTCTGTGTTAAGGTCCCAGGCTGAAAAAGACATAAACCCCACCTCAGATTAGACTGGATGCAGTTTCCGTATGCTGCGGTCCTCAGCATCCTCCCTGGGAGCAGGATATCCAGGCAGCCTTCTCAGGACAGGTTTAACCCAAGGCTGCCACACATCAATAGCAGGAAAGTGAATGGTTCAAGGGGAAAACAACCTTTGAGGTCAATGTCTTTAACTCTCCTACTTTGTAGAAGAGTCAGAGAGCTTAAAAGACTTTGCCCTAAGCCACCTGGCTTGGTGGTAGTAGTGTCAGGGGAGAGGCCAGGTCTGGTCATCCCCACCCCGACACACAGGCTCTTTACACTCAGTGCTTAGTGTCCCCAGGATACTCGCTTAAGGCAAACATGGCACAGGCAAGGGTGCAATTCCCACAACTTCTTGCCTGGTGTCACACCAGGTATAAAATGAGCATTGTGAAGACTTTGTGCCACGGGCTTCTTGGGTGAAATAACCAATCTGTCAACTTGGAAAATCAGGAGAAATAACTGTCTGTTACCCTTCACCTCTGGGTGAAGGAGGAATGAGATGTAAATATAAGTGAAGAAGCACGTTGAACACTTAGGGAGGGGAGTTATATACACACACATGGAGCAGTAGGGATTATCACACTGTAAAATTATACCCAATGTCCTGTCAGTCCATGTACTTAATGATCCTCTTGAGTCTGTCCAGAATAGTACTCTTGAGACTCCACATACCTAACTTATGAAGCAGTAGAAATTTATTGGAGAGAAGGGAGAAGGGGGCAGACCAGGAATAAAGGAAAAGACTTATTCAATGTAGTCACCCAGTACACTAACTGAACAATAGGAAATTGATGAAGAAACATAACTTGCTTTATTTCTAAACATTACAGACAAATTTAACCTGGTCTTTCTAGCCCCTCGAATTTTGGTGTGATTGTTTTACCCAAATGTGTCAAACCCTGGGAACTGAAATCTCTGAGATGTTATTGGTTTTGATGAAAAATGCTGGGCAACAGCCTCAGTTTAACTCGCTTGACCCGATATGCCAACTGGCCATTAGCCACCAGCACTCAAAAGTGATGGAACATTATGCAAATGGAGCTGGGCTTTGCTTCCCAAGGCCGGGCTCTGCTGCTCGCTCTACAAATTGATTGCTTCCAGTGAAGACAAGTCCCTGTTGTAAATTTTCCAGGTATTGATGTGTGTGAAATTTGCACTGTCTCCAGAAAGAGAACTTCATCTGGAGAGTCTCCTGGCTCTTGGAGTCCCAGAGGCAGCAGGTTTAAACCGAGCGATGCATCCCAAGAAAGCCAAGTGCTGGGTACGAGAAGAACAGGCCTGTGTGTGAGCTTCAGCTGCACAGGGTCAGCGCCTTCTGATGGGCATCTCATGTGGACGTAGGGTGGTAAGGGTGTGAGAGTGTGGCAGCGAGACAGTAGCAGGTCACAGGCAGAGCGGGAACTGATGATAAAATGTGAAACTGCAATTTTGCAGCAAATTGGAGCCACTGGGCTGGCATTTTTATCTTCTTTTCTGAGTCAAGGAAGAAGATAATCTATTTAATACATGTCTTCTTTATGAAAATTCAAAACTCTAAGACACAGGAGCATCATCTCTTGGGCTATTTGTGATTTTTTGGAGTCGCGGGGACTCCCAAATGATCTATCCTGCATCTCAATGATGGCTGGTAACTTTTAAGTTATTTAGAAAGTGATATTGTTGATTTGCTTGAATCCAAGTGTCTGGCCCCGTCACTTGAGAGGTTTGAATCAACCAGAAAGTGTATGGACTTTTCATCCTATTCCCTTAAAAGGGTCGGCAAGGATAGGACATTTTCAAGCCAATGGAACACAAAAGTTTAAGGCTAGCCTTTCTTCTAATCTCAGACTTTTTATGCCAGCCATAGGGGCTTGGGCAACAAAAAATGTAAAATCAAAAGGGTGTCTTGGGACCAAAGATAGAGCTATCTGAAAAGAAGGGAAGGTGATCAAATTAAGTAAATGGATTTTAAGAAAGGAGATTACAACAGGCTTAAAGGATGCATTGAAAAGTCTCAGCAGAAAGGAAATCCAGGTTCAAACAGGGGCCCCAAGACAGCCAGGTGCTCTGGCCGGGAAAATTGTCACAAAGCTCTCTCATTGTTACCATTTACCAAAAAAGGATATGGAAGGTGAAAGGTCATCGTCCAGTGAGCAAACCCTGGGCTCTGTGGGAACGAAGACCCTCACCAAAGGTGGCCAAGAACTTGCAGAATTGAATCAGTCTCAAGGAAAGACAACAAAAAGTCAGAAAAAAAAATCAAAAACACATGCACATTCAAAAAAATTCAGGAAACCTGAAGCAGATGGTGAGATAAAGGTTTTTAAGGGACATGGGAAGAGAGTAAAAGGGACTATTCCCTCTTTATTAGGTGGAAAAGAAAAGGAATAGGAGGAGATCAGCGCTGCCCCTCTCCAGAACGCTGGTGTCTGGAAGGCTCACATAGCCCATGAGGGAACCCACACGGAACATGGGAAATAAGCACTTGCTTTAAAAGTGTACAGCGTTTTACACCTTTTGAAGTACTTCCACGTCATCTTTTTTAAGCCATCTCAAAAGGCAACAGAAGGATTTGGAATATGAGTAAACCAGAGAGAGAAAAAAGTATTAGCAGATTGGATGCTTCCTCCTGGTTCAGCCATAAATGCTGAGTTTCACTCACACAGTCTGAGAGCATCACAAGTCTCTCAGGCCACCAAGAGCATCACCCAGGGCTTGCCAGGTGGGATGTATGGCAAACCATGGCAGCTTAGTGGAGTAATTTGAGGTAAACTTCTTCCCACACAGTTATATGCCAGAAAACTCCTGCCAAGGCAAAGATAATGCTAAATCACTTTGCAAGCGCTTACAGGTGGCCCTGGAATGGAGTAATATTTATTCTCTCATTTATTCATTCATTCCACAAATATTTATTGAGAACTCTGCTATGTGCAAGATACTGTCTTAAATGCATTGACACCCAACAGAGCGTCATAAAAATAAGCTCTCTGACCAATTCAACCTTCACGTGACAGGCTAGATAGAGGGATTAGGGTCTATCCCGCAATCTGCCTTGACTTTGAAAGTTTTCTGGTATGTCCCACTTATCACAACCCTCAATAAATGGAGAAATACAGCATGTGCTTGGTCCCTGAGAACAGCCATGCCAATGAATGCATCAACATCTGCAATGCAGTGTCACACCTTACATCTCATTTATTTGCTCACCTAACAGCTCTGTTAAATAGGCAGGGCAGGAGTTTTACAGATAAGGAAACTGAGATTCAGAGGGGTTAGGTGCCATGCCCAGGGACCTGCAGCTGGCAAGTGAGTGATGCAGCTAGACTTGACACCAAGTCATGCTGTGGTATGGAGTTCTTCCAGAGGGACTTCTACTGGTGTCACATAGGATGGAACAGAAGACCAATGCATTAATATACAAACAAATGTAGTAGCTATGAGGATATAAAAGCATCTGAGACTAGGACTGCCACTAAATAAAACACAGATCACAGGAAGCCCAGTTAAATCTGAATTTCAGGTATGTCCCAAATAAATAACACATATTCCATTTTTTTTTTCTCTCTCTCTCTGGTTAAATTTGGCAATCCTCCCTGGGATCCACTGGGAAGTTACAAATTTCGGGCCTAGGAGAGCCTTGCCACACATTCCATTGGAGCCCAAGTATCCATCTATCCCAAGAAGAAAGTGGTTTTAGGAGCTGCCTCCTTGCATATAACCTGGTGTTTGCTGCTTCTTAAAGGAGAGGTTAGAGCTGGTAAAGCAGACAGGCTGCTCAGCCAGCAGAGGAGCTAGAACATCAGTCCAACTGACTGCACAGCCCTGGACTTGTGCTATGTGTAGAACACAGATCCTCAGTCCTCATGAAGGCACCCGAGGAGCTCTATGACTTTCTTCATTTAACAGTCCATGAAACGAAGGGCCAAAAAGACCATGCAGGAAGGCTGGGAGGTGCACCATGCAGACCAGACAACACTGTGCCCTTGCTCATGATGCTTCATAATGACCAGTGTGCATTTTCCAGAAACTGGACCAGAGCTACCCCTACAGCATTTCTTAACTACCAGCAATGAGACTTCCACCAGAGCTGAGAGACTGACAGTGGAGGACATATGAAGAGGCTCAGGAGGGCTGTTAAGTTTTGACAAGCAATGGAAAGGTGTCAAGATGACAAATGCTATCTTGCCCCAAGCACCAGAACTCCCTTTGGGGAATGACCTAATGAAATGAAACTTCCACCCTCCTGGCCTGGGTCGGAGCTGTTAACATCCCCCTGTGGAACTCTGTCCTCCCCCACTTCCGAGACCCTGTCCCTGTGGTCTGCTCAGCTCGAGGCCTCACTCTCCCTTCCTGCTGCCTTCGCACTGGTTCCCCCAGAATCCCAGCAGTTCCAGGGAAATGAAGACAGATGTGCCTGAACCAAGGATGATGGGTTAGGGAGCTGTGCGAGGGGAGCAGACGATGTGATTGGCCATTGTATGTGTTGGAGGAGAGGTGTGGTGGTTCTTGGTGCTTTTCCTGTATCTGTTGTCTTCACTAACCAAAAGCAAAGGGTGTCTCCTATAGATCCTCTGACTTTATCTAAGCCCTTTCTTATCCATCCTGCTTCTTAAAATCCCTACTCTATAGGGAGTATCTACTTTCATTTCACCTCTAGCAATCACAGAATGGGGTGAAGAGAAGGGAGAGAGAGTGAGAGAAGGAGCGACTATATTCCAAGTCAGGCCCATCACGGGCCAAGCCTCCCTTCCACCCCCACCTATGTGTCCTATTCCACCACTTTCTCTAAAAGGCTTTTTGCATGAGCGATCCATACAAATTCAATTTGGGGCTCTCAATAGAATGGCCATATAGAACCATTGGATAGGCTGGGTTAAAAAATTAAATATATGGCTCATAGTCAGGAGGGGAGCTTTGCTTGACAACATTACTCTTGTAGGCAAGGGTTGACGGCTAGAAAGAAAAGGGGCCCCAAATGTTTTAAAAATGTTCTGATCAAAACAAGAGTTAAAAAAGATAGCTAGAAGATTAAAAGAACTGTTCTGATCGTACCTGAAAACACTAGGCACATTCTAGAAGAATAAGGTAAACTCTTCAGCAATCCAGAGACATGAATGAAATTGAGACACTGGACCAACTATATAGATGTTGAGACATGCCATCCGAGGAGACAGACGTCACAGGGAGAAAATCCAACCTATGTCCCATTCCACCTTAATGGGCCTACCCATAAATTTTTATTTAAAAATATATCATGGGTCTGTCTTGGCGTAGACTTCCAGTTGAGTAAATCTCTTTGTTAGAGAACTTGCTACGGGCCAAGTTTTGTTATGCACAAACTTACTTAATCCTCAAGGCACCCAGAACTTGCCTTCCCCTCTGCCTGACTCTTTCTCCCAGAGAATGCCATGGCCAATTCCTTCACCTTGGCTCAAGTGGTACATCTCCAGAAAGGCCTCCCAGAGTACCCTACAAGGATAATATTCCCACCATCATCCTCTGCCCCTTACCCTTTTTTATTTTTCTTTATCGCAGTTATTTTATATGTGAATTTGTCTCCCCGGCATTCCCTATGGGCAAAGACCAGCCTTAAACAAGCATCAAGGCTGACTGGCTGCATGTGTGTGACTGTATACACACTGGTGCAGAGTTAAGAGAAAGGTTTCTCCCTCCCAGATTGACTTGGTACCAGTGCTTATTTGTGGAAGAATACTCAGGGATATGTTTTTGTTTATTTCCTTTGACACATTTACAATAGTTTACTATGTTCTCATGGGAGTTCTGTAAAACTCTGCTCTTGTAGGTAGGCCAGCTTCATGAATTTTATAGGTGGAGAAACTAAGTTCGGATCCATTAGAGGATTTGTGAAATGTTTTGAGTGTTAGTAAATAGGAGAAAAGAGGCCCATGGTGCGTAAGATCATGGGAGAAACTTCTCTGCATGAAAGTGGTCTGCATAGCTGGTAGCCAGTGAGACCAGCTGAGACAGCAAGGAGACTGGCCCAGAAAAGCTTCTCCATGTTCCAGGGAGAAAAACATGTGGACACTGGAGACAGGCCAGGGAAATTTGACTTCCAGCTCCAAAGCTTAATTGCCATGTGGCACTGAGCTTATTTCATCCCGCTGAGCCTCAGTCTACCAACCTACAAATGGGGGCAGTAACATCACTCAGAGTTTGTTGTGACAATCAAAAATAAACATGTGCAGACTGTATGGCACAATGCCCAACTTGGTGCTAAATAGTCACAAATCCAGCATCAGTTGCTAACCAACTTACCTAACAAGGTAACATCTTGTTGGCTGACTTTTCAGATAAGAAGTATTTTAAAAGTGTGAGCCTATCTGTGAGCTTTCCCTGCAGGCCCTCCCTGCCCTACTGTCTGGGGCCCTAGTTGAGCTCAGAGCCAGGGGGCTGTGCTTTCCACGCCTGGAACATCACAGTTGCCTCCTGCCTTGGCAGGTGGATCATTCCATGGGGGGCTTAGCTCAGCTTCCTACAGCATGGCCCCTCCCGCTGGGATTCCCTCCCCACCATTTGCCCTCACATCTCCTGGACTTCAAATACTGCTTCTTACCTGACTTCTCTCCTTTCTTTCCCCAAAGCCGCCACTCCACTTTGCTTCTCCTCTAAGCCACGGCCTGAGGCCTAAGCTTGCCCATTCCTTTCAAAGGTCACCAGTGTCTGGCAATACAGACCTGGCATGGGTAAACCCAGTGTACTTTCAACCTCTCATCCTATCATTTACCTCCAAGCCCTGGATAACTGCCTCTTTCTGTCCCCTGTGCCTTTGCCTGTGTGTCTTTCTTTCTGGAATACCTCTTACCCCTCATTTGGTGAACTCCTACCCACATTTTACAGCCTACTTTAGTATTATCCCCCCTTGACGTACCAGGGGCAGTTAGTCCTGTTCTCCTTCACCCTCTCGTGGGACTGCGGACATGCCTCTTTTAGATTTTTGTGCAGACATCCATATCACTGTCTGGAAACTATGGATGCCATGACCCCATGTCCTTCTCCTGGCACCCCCTGGGAGGCCCTCAGGTGTAAGCTGACATGGCCTTTTAGTCTGGTGAGGTGGCCTGGCCCCTCCCTGCTGGCATGCCATGACATTTTGCACCATGGGCCACAGTAAGCACTCAATAAATACAAGTTGAATTAGGGAAGAAAGAAATAAGGGAAGGAGGGAAGAAATGTGCTTCTATCCCCCAGCCCCAGGGTTTTCCCTTGGAGAAAAAGGAACCAGACAAAATGTCCTGAACATGTCCGTCCTTCTCTACTAACATCCCGGACGTGCCCGTCCCTCCCTACTAACGTCCCGGACGTG
>NW_003852423.1:17006638-17016947 GCF_000181295.1 Otolemur garnettii
CTACTAACGTCCCGGACGTGCCCGTCCCTCCCTACTAACGTCCCGGACGTGCCCGTCCCTCCCTACTAACGTCCTGGACGTGTCCGTCCTTCTCTACTAACATCTTTCCTCCCAAGACTTTTTGTCCCTGGGTCAAGTTTGTGTGAGCTTCCTTCTCACACAGCTCCTCAAAACCTCATGCAAATTGTCCCATCAGACCTCTCCCCAGCCCTTGACAACTGCCTGGCCATGCCCACACACACACAGTGAGTGCCTCGAGGTCTTTATCTGGCCCCCAGCACAGTGAACACGATGCGTAATTTCCTTATTGCAGCCTCCAGCATCTGTTTTCCAACCAACAACCCAATTTTCCCGAAAAAGGAAAGACTAGACCCAGGTTGGAGGCAGTGCTGGGATGGAATGGTGCATGATTTTAATAGCAGGGGTGGGAACTCATTTATGTATGTGTATATAATGCTGCTTGTGAATGTTTAAACTGTCATTGTGGGATTTCACATTTGATGTACAGTTCTGCTGCAACATGACATAAGTGCTTCTAAAATTCACCAGACTATGCAGAATCGCACAATAAAAACAGGCTCACGGGAAAAGCAAGTGACACATGAGAAAAAAGGGAGGATAGGAACCTAATAAAAATGAGAGTACAGTTTTACACATGATGAACTATTAAAAATATACAGAAATACCACAACTAACAGTTACTGTGAATGGGATCAGAAATTTGCTTGTTGGAATGAGCTTTGCAAGAGCTGCCCCTTGTGAGAGGAAATGGGCAGGGATGTGATAAGGATGTGCGTGCATGCGTGTGGCTCCTAACACATGGCGAGCCAAGGCGGTTGGTAGACACCTGAGAAGTGTGTGCGTGTGTGGTCCTGCATTCCTGCTAGTTCATCTCCCCTGGGTGTGATGTTCTGCATTTGCTTACTGTTCGTTCTAGACAAAAACCATATATTGTACTCAGTCTGTTCCCTAATGTATCAATTGTACTGCAACAGATTTGCACTGTAAAACTTGTGCTGGAGCAGGGACTGACGGTACCACTGGAACAGGCTGTGGCCAAGGTGCCTGTCCTCATCTTTCTATATAAGGACGTCCCCTGCCTCCCCCGACCCCATTATATCTGTGTCATTATGTGGTGAGATTTTGAAAGAGCATTAAAAATAAGAATCATCTATTTTTTAAAATGTCTTATTTAATTTAACCAGGGCTGATACTGCCTTTGATCCTGCCGTCAAAGTTCTTCTAGATGGGAGAAGAAGCACAGTTCACTCACAGTCCGTCTCTGGGAGAACTACTGCTCTCTGTCCCCCATCACACTCCTGGCTTGGTTTTCTCTAGACCAGTGGTTCTCAACCTGTGGGTCGCAGCCCCTTCGTAACCATGAAAATACATCACGGCATTAGGAAGGTTGAGAACCACTGCTCTAGACCAATCCAGCTTTCACTTGGGTCTGTGGTCTGTTTCTTCCATCTGGCCTCACCTTTTGCCAAAAAGAACTAGTTAGGACTTGAAATTTTAAAGGTACATTCCACTCTATCTGGAAGTTGACAGTTTCCCTTCAATAGGTTATCTTCTGCACCGTAATTACAAAAGGGGCTTTCTTTGGGTGGAGACAACCTCATGACAGGGTGACACAACCTGGCCAATGGTACTGGCAGTCCTGACTCCACCTTGAGCTGAGCTGGTCACATGTGTTGGGGTTCTATAGTATTGAACGTTAGATCTTGAGCCTCCAGGGTGACAAGAGAGGAGGAGGAAGGAGACCTGGCCTGAGACCCAGACTGACCCCAGTTACCCAGACAGGGGGCCTGTGTCACAGGCTGAGTTGTGGTCTAGGCAAGCAAATTGGACCTGTGCCAGCACTGAGTAATCACATCTCCAGGCAGTGTGTTCCCAGGGAACCGCAGAGTCCACTGGCCTTTGTCTCCTGGGCCTGAGTGGGCATCTATTCCCACCCTTTCTGGGCAGGAGCCCAAGGCTGTGGTGGGTTTTCAGGCAGGGTGAGAACTCCTGAGAGCCTGGAAGGGGACTCCACCCTGCACCTACTGACTCAGAGTCTCCAGGGGAAGGGCTTGGAAATCTGTTTGACCAGAATCCTTAGGAGTATTTTTATGTCCAGTCAAGCGTAGCAAGTCCTGACATAGGCCAGTGATGTCCAGAATTCTTTTTAGCCACATAACTTTTTGCAAAGAGAACATTTGGAGAACCCAGGGTTGCAGCAGGTGAAGAAAGGGAGGGGCCTCAAATTCCACTCCCCCATCTCTTTCACTTTTCTTTCCCCAATGGAGAGACTCCCAGGGACACAGAAGAGAATTTGAAAACCACTGATTTAGTGCAATGCTCCTGTTGTAGAGATAAGAAAGCTGAGGCCCAGAGAGGTTAAAATGCCTTGCTTGTGATCACATGGTAGCAAGCAGCAGGGCGGCTTTGCAGGGGCTTGGGGTGTGAAGCTAGGAAGGCTTTCACAAAGCCAGAGAGCCAGGGAGGGGAGAGAGGAAAGGCTGGCTCTGAGCTGAGCCCTAGGATTGGCTCATGCTCTGTCCCTCTCTCTACTTCACTAGTTTCACAGCACAGCCTCCACAGGAACGGTGAGAGCAGAGTTGTCAGAACAAAATCTACAGGAGGTTTAGAACATTGGTGGCAATGGACTAAAAGTTTGTGTTTCCCCACAAAGTGTAGGATTCCTGACATTGAAATCCCCCAAGTGACATGTTAGGAAGTGATTAGGTCATGTGGATGTAGCTCTCAAGAATGGGATTAGTGTCCTTATAAGAGAGACACCGGAAAGCTCTCTTGCTCCTTTCAATCTCTCTCTCTCTCGGACATTTGAAGATACAATAAGAAGTCTCTAGGCTGCAACCTGAAAGGGAGCTGTCGCCAGAACCCAGTCCTGCTGACTCCATAATGTCAGACTTTCAGCTTCCAGAACCCTAAGACATTGATTTCTGCTGTTTGTAAGCCACGTAGTCTATGAGTAGTCTTTTAGAGTAGCCTGAATGGCCTGAGACACCCGGGATCTTCCCTGAGTGAGAAAAGCACCAAGCCCGTGTTAAAGCAGCAATGAAAGCACAGGGCGATTGTGCCTGAGTTTGAACTGAAACTACCCCATTTTCACTTGCCTATAGAGACTTGGAATAATGTTAGAAAGGAGGCAGATTGTGGCAGGAATTTGCTTCCATTTTCCAACCCATTTCACTCCCAGGGAGAAGTCACTCCAAGCTGGAGCTCAATTTACTTATACAGACTTGTAGTTCAGTGGGGGCTCTATCTGTTTGTGAGATCTCTCTGCCTCTTCACAAATGGTGGTCCCACTGACACAGGTGGATCATGGATAAGTACCCAAGGATTAGTCTGTATTTCCCTCAGCTGAAAACGGTGCCCAAATGAATGGTGGCCGGATCAAGGAGCTGGGAGTGGGAGGTGGGAGATACATGGGAGGACTGGCATTCTTTTCCCTTCCACCATGGTTATTTACTTTTCCTTTTCAAGGGGAGAAATCAGATAACAAAATCCAATTTCCTGAAGCAAGGAGAATGAGACAGACGGGGGGTGGGGGAGAGGGACAAGAAAGAGAAAGAAAAAAAGAAATTTCTATTTCCATGTCACAAAGGATGACAAATGAACTGGACAGTATGTATTTCAGTAGGTCACTAAAGTGGTTTATCACTTTAGTTTCAGGGTAGCAAACACATATCTGGAATAGAAAACTCCAGTAAGTCTTGACGACCAAGCCTATCCTTCCCACCCCATCCTTCCTGTCCATGGTTACTCCTCACATAAATAGGCCAAAGGCACTAGAAATGGAGGGGCACAAACCAAGGTCTCTGGGGGACAGCTGCAGCCCACAGGTCTGGTTCACTCCTAAGGGCAAAGCGTTGGGCTTCCCGAAGGAGAAGGGGACATGGTTACAAACAGGAGCTTGACCTCTGAGCTCCATGATCATCCTCCTGTGTTGATTGCATGGCACTGGGGCCTTTCCAGCCATACCTGCTCTGGAAATCATACTAAATGAAGAGACTCAAGGCAAGAAAAGGGGCTAGATAGAGGATCCATCAAGAAGTCTGCAGCTGCAGCCAGAACACAGTCTGCCAACACCCCTACCCTGGACTTCCAGTTTCCAGAACTTTGGGACACAGATGTCTATACCCAAAGAAATTACAGAATAAACAGATTTCTGTTGTTTATGTGCCATCCAGTCTATGCCATCAGTCCAGGTATAGCCTGAATAGACTGAGACAGATCTCTGCCCATGAATTTTCAGTTACAGGTCAATGAAAAACTATTTCCAATGGCTTTAAATCAGTGGTTCTCAACCTTCCTATTGCCACAACCCTTTAATACAGTTCCTCATGTTGTGGTGACCCTCAACCATAAAATTATTTTTGTTGCTACTTCATAACCATAATTTTGCTACTGTTGTGAATCGTAATGTAAATATCTCATATCCTCATATGCAGGATGGTCTTAGGCGACCCCTGTGAAAGGGGGTCTCGACCCACAGGTTGAGAACTGCTGCTTCAAATAAAACAAGCAAAAGGAGGGGGGGTCCTTGAAGCCACTATTTATGGAGTAACTTGTTACGCAGGAAAGGTAACCAGAACAATGCCCACCCCATAAGGTTCTTGAGAGAATCTAAGGAAATACGTGTATGATGTGTTCTGTGACATGCTGGGCATAGTAACAGCTCAGTTAATATCAGGTATAACTGCCCGTGATCTTCTCACATAGCAGTTTTATGTAATCTGTAACCTGAGAAAGTGATTTTCTGCGTCCTTAGAGGTACACTATTCAGAATGTAGGTCACTAATCAATCAAATTAAAATGGGCAAGCTTCCTGCCTTCTCCCTCCCTTTGGAAGCTTGACAAGAAACCTCTTAATGTATGTTATTTGGAATGAGACGAAGTGCTCACAATGCAATCTGTGTGTGTAACGCCAGCAAAATCTGAGCTTTTGATGAAGAGTCATCATCACTTGGCCATTCCTGTCTGCAGAATAAATAAATAAATAACAAAAGGGAAGATTCAGGGCCAAAACTTAACAGAAAGGATGATCAACGCCATCACATTTTAAAAACACGTTCGAGGTCACATATTTAATATTCTATCAGCTCTTTCCACACCAGCCAATCCTCCAGCTCAGAACAAGTGTTCCTCATTTTATTATGCCTCACTCAATCGTGCTTCACAGTCATTGCATCGTTTTTCGCAAATTGAAGGTCCTCAGCAACCCTACGTCAAGCAAGCCTGTCACTGCCACTTTTCCAGCAGCCTGTGCTCACTTCGTGTCTTTGTCACCTTTGGAAATCCCCTCAATATTTCAGACTTTTTCCCTATTATTATACCTGTTGTGGCAAGGTGTCATTAATGATCTTTGTTCTGTGGGCACTATGAACTGTGCCCACAGTTCATACCAATAATTGATACCAATGCCATCTAATGGCAAACTTAATTGAGGAATGTTTCGTGTTCTGACCAAGTTGTTCTGCCATCTCTCTGCCTCTCTTCAGGTCTCCCTATTTATTCCCTGAGGTACAGAAATATTGAAATTAGGCCAATTAATAACTAAAATGGTCTCTAAGTATTCAAGTGAAAGGAAGAGTTTGTGGGTTTTTCACTTTAAATCAAAATGTAGAAATGACAAAGTTTAGTGAGGGAGGCATGTCAAAAGCAGAGGTAGGTTAAAAGCTGGGCTTCTTGTGCCAAACAGTCAACCGAGTCATGCATGCAAAGGAAACGTTCCTAAAGGAAATAAATTGTGTTACTCCAGAGAACACACCAATCATAAGAAAATTAAATGGCCTATTGCTGATATGAAGAAAGTTTGACTGGTCTGGATAGATCAAATCAGTCAGAACAAGACTTTCAGCCTTCGATTCTGTGAAGGTTGAAAGAGGTGAGGAAGTAGCAGAAGAAAAGCTGGAGGCTGGTGGCACCTGTGGCTCAAAGGAGCAAGGCCCTGGCCCCAAATGCCAGAGGTGGCGGGTTCAAACCCAGCCCCGGCCAAAAACTGCCAAAAAGAAAGAAAGAAAGAAAAGCTGGAGGCTGAAAGAAGTTGGTTCATAAGGTTTAAGGAAAGAAGCATCTCCATAATATAAAAGACAAAGTGAAGCAGCAAGGACTGATGGAGAAGCTGCAGCAAGTTATCCAGAAGTCTAGCTAAGGGCGTTGATGAAGGTGGCCACACCGATCAACAGATTTCCAGTATCAATCAAGTAGCCTTCTACTGGGAGAAGATGCCATCTAGGATGTTCCAAGCTAGAGAGGAGAAGTCAAGACCTATCTTCACAGCTTCAAAGAATAAGCCGACTCCCCTATTAGGGGCTAATGTAGCTGGTGAATTTAAGTTGAAGCCAGTACTTATTTATCATTCTGAAAAACCTAGGCCCTTAGGGATGTTACTAAATCTACTCTGAGCTCTATAAATGTAACAAAGCCTAGCAGACAGAATTTCTGTTTTAACAGTGTGGCTTTGTGAATATTTAAAGCCCGCTGTTGAGACCTACTGCTTAGAAAATAGATTCCTTTCAAAATATTACTCATTGACAATGCAGCTGGTATCCCAAGAGCTTTGAAAGGAGATACATGTTGTTTTCATGCCTGCTAACACAATATCTATTCTGCAACCCATGGATCAAGGAATTACTTTGACATTCAAGTCTTATTATTAGAAGAAAATATATTTTATAAGGCTATAGCTGTCATGGATAATGATTCCTGTGATGAACCTGGACAAGGTCAATTGAAAACCTTCCAGAAAGGATTTACCATTCTAAATGCCATTGGAGGGATCACCTCTATGGTGTATCTTACAAGGGTACAAGTGAATCTTTCTAAGAGTAGAATAGAAACATCTTAACATAATAACTAAGAAAATGACATAAAGGCTATGTTAACCAGTTTGATGAAAATATTTCAAATTGTATATGAAAACACCACACTGTACCCCATGATTGCACTAATGTACACAGCTATCATTTAATTAGAAAAAAAGAATATTCATAACTCATGGGAGAAAATCAAAATATCAGTAGTAACAGGAGTTGGCAAGAAGTTGATTCCAACCCACATGGATGACTTTGAGGGGTTTAAAACTTCCATGGAGGAAGTAACTGCAGATGATGTGGTGGAAATAGTAAAAGAATTAGAACTAGAATAAAGCCTGAAAATGTGACTGAGTCGCTCCATTTCATGACAAAACTTGAGCAGATAAGGAGTTCCTTCTTATGGATGACCAAAAAAAGGTAATTCTTTTTTAAAGATGGAATTGACTCCTGGTGAAGATGCTGTGAACATTGTAGAAATGACAACAAAGGATTTAGAATATTACATCAACTCAGTGCACAAAGCAGCAGCAGGGTCTGAGAGAATTGCCTCCAAATTTGAAAGAAGTTTGACTGTGGGTAAATTGCTATCAAATAGCACCATGTGCTACAGAGAACCCTTTCATTAAAGAGGTAGTGGATGCAGCAAACTTCACTGATTTTTTATTTTAAGAAATTGCCACAGCAACCCCAATTTTCAGCAGTTACCACCTTGATCAGTCAGCAGCCAAGGCAAGAACCTCTATCAGTAAAAACATTACAACTCACTGAAGGCTCAGATGATCATTAGCATTATTTAGCAATAAAGTATTTCTTAATTAATACGTTTTTTAGACATAGGCTATTGTATATGTAATAGACTACAGAATAGTGTAAATTTAACTTTTATATGCAGTAACAAAAACAAAAAATTAATGTGATTTGTGTTATTACCATGGTCACGTTATTGCAGTGGTCTGGAACTGAACCTGCAATATCTCCAAGGCATGCCTGTAATATTTCAGTCTATGCAAGTCACAAAATAATAGGCTTTTCTAAGATAATACCATAGAGACAATTTTATCAGGCACAACCCATTGGTCAAAGGTAAGCCATAGTTCTGTGAGTTGCATTAGGCAAATTGCTTCCCCTCTCCCATACTATTAATTGGAAATTAAATGAGGTTTTTAAAGACATTTACACAAATTTTAGAAGTAATTATTTCCTGGTCGTATTTTCAGGCCTTTGCACATAAATTTATACACATAATGAATATTGCTTAAATTGAAATGGATTCAAAAAGTACACTTCTGTTTGAAGATTTCCTATTATTCAATAATACAATTTAATTTAACACATTTATTGAATACCCAATATATGCTAGGTGCCAGTAATAAAAAGTGACAAACCATTATCCATGAAGCTATCCTAGTTTTTCAATAAATTAAACTGGAAAATCTAAATTTAAAATTCAAAGCAATGATTTATGCTAGGTCACAATGCTTATGCAATTTGGGAGAAGGTATTTTCTAAGACTTTCAAATTTTTGAATTTTTTAAATATTTCAGGAAGCCTTGTTAAATGAATGAATTTTACAGTTAATGAACATTGGCTGACAAAAGCTGATTATGGGATAAATGCTGTTTCTGTGGACACCTCTATTTATGCTTTTGAACTTTAACTTACAATTGCCATCTGATATGTGGATAGTTAGCCTTTCAAAATTGTTTGCTGATAAAACTTTTTTCCTGGGACTCACTGATAGGTTCTTTTTAGCACCCTTTTATTTTGCTAAAAGCCCTGAATAAAGCAACTAAGTAAGTCTGAGGGCAGAAATATCAGCACTTTCATAAGCACTTTGCCTTTGTCATGATGGACACACAGTGTCACCGTCATTTTGGTCTTTCTGCAAATAGACTCTAGTGAGAAATATACATGATTCAAAGCTGCCACATAAAACAGAACATCCTCTAAACTTAGCTAGTTGCTCAAACTGCTATAATAGTCTTTGTAAGATATGAGAGTGAGATTTGCCTGGGAAGTCTGGACTTTAAGACTTTCCATTCTGTGCTGCCAATGGAGGAGTAGATTGAAGTTCCCTTGCCCTGCGGGCTGCTGTGTGGATCCATCTTCCATGTTCAAGCAGGGGTGTTTCCACACACCCCCTTCCATGCTCTCACACAGGCCAGGCTTCTTGACCAAGCAGCACATACCATGAGGAATGAAGTTAACCTGCTCCCTGTCTCGACCCCCCTTAGTTTCTTCCTTTCATTATTTGAAAGTGAAAAATAATGCAAACCTACAGTGGAAAAATGCCATCTCTCCTGTTTTCTTTAGAGCAGTTGATTTCCACGTAACATCGTGAGAGCCTCTGACTTTAGACGAAGGGACGAGAAGCATGAACAATGATGCCTCTCTGACAGGTGCTGGTACCACCTGTGGCTCCCTAAATCTGGGTCCATCTATCTTTCTCCCCCTTCTGTTGCCTGTCAGAATTCTCCTAGATTTCCTCAGGCTTCTCAGACTCTTGGTGGTCTGTTTTGATATCTGCTTACCCTTATCTTGAATCTTGAATCATTTTACTGATAGGAATTTCCTTGGAAAAGTTGTGTAACAGATTTTTTTAAACTCCTCCAACAACTACCAAGTACTCAGGAAATTATCTTAGTAGCCTGTGAGAGTGACACTCTTAGACTTGCAGAAAGAGGACAACAGTGTCTGTTCCCACGCTCCATCGTCTCCAGCATTGAACAGGACATGATCGTTAAAGTTTTAAATTTCATCTACAGTGAATAGATGGATAGATAGAATGAATCTTCAGATGGAATGAATCCACTGTGTGGGAAAACAGACTCAGCTACCTGAGACACCTGTGTTTGAGCATATTTATGCCCTTTAATAACAGCATCACTTTTGAAAAGTCACGACTTTCTTATCAGTGGAATGGGAATACCCCCACCACCTTCACAGGGCTAATTGAAGGAGGAAGACAATGTTTATGAATGTGTCCCACCCGGCACCTGGCCTGGGGGTCCTCCACAAACGCTGAGTCCTTTCTCACTTCCCCTTTCTCCTGGGAATGGGAGGGGAGAGGGAAGAGTCAGAAATGGCCAGGCGCACTCCATCACCAACTATCAGTGCCGTTCAGGGGCTCTATCTTTAGGGGACTCTTTCCTGATTGCTTCCTTTCATCTTCCTCCATCCATCCTCCTGAGACACAGCACACTGTCACTGTGTCTTGACTCCCACACCTCAGCCCAGGCACACACACACGTCCACACCCCTGACCTCTCCCCAGGGATGTCTCTACGAGGGACTCTACAGAAGAAGAAACGCAAATCAGCACATCGAGACCTTGTTAACACTGCCCAGAGAAGAACAAAGTAAAACAAACATCAAGCCTTCACAGCGGACAGAAGAATTCTATTAATTTAAATCAAGAAATTACCTAGGATAAGAAGAGTAAAGAGGCTCTTTCAATTCCAATAATTCTGGAAAAGGAATTTCTT
>NW_003852423.1:17016967-17060651 GCF_000181295.1 Otolemur garnettii
CTATTAATTTAAATCAAGAAATTACCTAGGATAAGAAGAGTAAAGAGGCTCTTTCAATTCCAATAATTCTGGAAAAGGAATTTCTTAAAAGAAATATCAGAAGCTGGAGATGCCACCCATAGTGTTAGATAAGACAAACAAAGTGGATTAAAAATCCCCCTGGGAAAAGTTGTATTAGAGAAATTAATTCTTTTTTTACATCTTGATATCTTTTCTGAAAATTCACATATTAAAGGAGAATCAATTCCAGGAAATATGATACCGAAAAGTAGAAATTAGTTCTGGGATATGACAGTTACCTACCTAATATGTGTTGAAATGTTAGAATGTGAAAGTCCCTTCTGCGGGTATATGGGCATCATCTTCTCCCATTCTCATAGTCACTCCAGGAGGATGATTCTCTTATTAGCCCTATTGTTTTACAGATGAGGAAACTGAGGCACAGGGGGACTGAATAATTTGTTCTATGTGTGGTAAACAGTGGGGAGAGGGTTTGAGGTACAGAGCCCAGCTCCAGAACCCACACACTGAACCAGGCTGCCACATGCAGAGACTTGAGTTATGCCTGCAAACCCCACCCCCACCACTGTCCAGGGTGCCTATCCTTACACTGACCCATGCTGCCCCCCACAGACATGGTGAGCCTGGCCATTATTGCCATCATACTACTCTGAAGAAGCACAAGACCTGATGTCACTACAGGGAGGTGAATGTGACAAAGACATCATGTCTTCTGCTGGGACCCAGGTGTTTAGAGAAGGGAAGAAATGTGTCAGGATGTGGAGACAACTGAATTCTTATTCTTAAGGCCAAACGCTCATTTGGAAAGTATGATTTTATTGTGGAATGCCCTCTGTGGTCACAGGACTGAGATAACACTTGGAAAGAAAAACAGTAAAATCTCCTTATTGAGAAACATTTAGCTCTTCTCTTCATTCCCACTGAGCCCTACCAAGGAGAGTTGATGATAGTTGAAAACTAGCTGCAGAGAGATTGGTGGAGAGGGAGGGAGTTAAGAGCTACATCAAATAGATCACTGAACCCTAAGGTGCTGAAAGTCATCGAGAGTCTAAAACCAGAATCAAAACAGTCCCTGTACAATGCAGGATTTGACATATGTCCCAAAGCTGGCCGAGTAATTTTGAAAACATGAATTCAGCAGCATTTATTGATTGCTATGCATTGGACTGCCATGCTTGATGCTAGGGAGATAAAGACAAATAAGTTACACTTTCTTTCAAGCATAGTAGGGCAGAGAGATCAGTTAACAAGACAAATGTGCAAATAATGGGACATTTGGCTATGTGTATACAAACCAAAACCAAAATCAAAACAAAACCGAAGTGGTTCTGGTTCAAAAGTGGGAGTTACAAGAGTGAATTATTCTGTCTGGAGTCAAGAATAACTTCCCAGGACATTGGCCAGGTTCCAGAAGGTGAGTAGATGTCTTGTAGACAGGTAAATGGTAGACACTGGGTGGGAGAAGGGCATTATGGAGAAATATCTAGGGTGTACAAAGATACAAAATAGCATGACGCCAAGGGGGGAAAGCAGTGATGTGGGTGTGCTGGAAGGAAGAGGGGGAAAAGGAAGGGTGGTGGGAGAGACAGGACATGAGAATGGATTCGGGAGGTGAATTTGGAGGCAGAGAAGCTGAGGCAGGGCTACTGTGGTTGAAACAAAAGATGAGGAAAGCTTAGAGTAAGCTGAGGTCAGTGCTGATGAAGAGAAGAGAGGACAGATTTGAGAGACAATTAGTCCAAAACGGATATGACTTAGAAAATGTTTACATGTGACAGAGTGAAAGGGAGACTTGAAGGTGACGTCAGATAGAGGTCTTGGGAGTATGGTGACTATAGATAGTGCCATAGAGGTGGCCGAGAATGTCCCCAGAGGATGAGATACAAAAGGTGAGCCTGGGTCCAGGTACTGAAGAAGAGATACTGGGAATAAGTGAGGACTCCATCTGGAAGGGGCTGGGTTTGCAGCAGACACTCTGAGGTAGAACTGTTTTTTGCCAATAGAACACACATTGGAAAATCTAATATGGAGGTCAAAGTACTAGACAGTGTGTAAGGTGGCTGCCAGGCTCTTTGCCCCAGTGTTCACACCTGTGTAATCCTCTCCCCTAGACTAGGGTTGGTGGGTAGGGCCTGCCACTTGCTTCTAACCTGTGAAATAACAGCAAAATGATGGGATACCACTCCCATAACTATGTCAGATTGTAAAAGGCTCTGTCTTGCCTGTGGATCCCCATTAGAGACTCTCCTTGCTGGCTTGATGAGGTAAATGGCCATGCTGAGGAGGCCCTCATGACAGGGAATCACAGGCAGTCTCCAAAGCTGAGGGCAGCTCCAGCTGACAGCCAACAAGAAGCCTGGCCCCTCAGTTCTACAGCTGCAAGGAAATGTACTCCACCAGCAACTTGAATGAGCTTGGGGAATAGATTCTTCCCCAGCCAAGCCTCCAGATGAGAATGCAGCCTGGTGGCCTTCTTGACTATAGCCCTGTGAGACCCTGAGCTCTTGACCCATGGAGACTATGAATAATAAATGTGTGTTGGCTCTGCACCTGTAGCTCAGCAACTAGGGTGCCAGCCACATACACTGGAGCTGGCGGGTTCGAATCCAGGGCTGGCCAAACAACAATGACAACTACAACCAAAAACTAGCCAGGCATTGTGGCAGGTGCCTGTAGTCCCAGCTTCTTGGGAGGCTGAGGCAAGAGAATTGCTTAAGCCCAAGAGTTGAGGGTTGCTGTGAGCTATGACACCATGGCACTCTACCAAGGGTGACATACTGAGACTCTGCCTCAAAAATAAATAAATAAATTGTTTTAAGCCACGAAGTTTGTGGTGACCTGCTACAGCAACAATAGGAAACTAATAGTCACAGGGTGGGATGTACCCAAAGTGAAACTACAACTACCCTCAGGGGCTTTGAGGGCTAGGAAGAAATAAAGAAGAAAAGCAGAAGGGCAAGGTGGCTCCTGCTGCAGTGACAGGGGAAGGCTGGCTCTGAACTGCACAGCTCTGGGCTGACAGAAGCCACTTTCTTTCTGGGGTGCCTTGGGGCTTCTCACAATATGAAAGACTATCCCTAAAAATCATGCAGATGAGGAGATCACCTGTGCTGGCATGTGCCCTGGGAGAGGAGCATCCACCCCCCACGGGAGATGATACTCTATTGCCGAGGGGAAAACTAGAGCCCAGAGTCAGCCGAAGCGGCTCCACCCAGTACAGCCCACACTCACCTCTCTGCCTGATCCCCTCTCATCCCAGGGCCCCCTCCCAATCTCTTCCAAAGCTATGTACTTCACAAGTCTCCTGGGAAAGAAAATGTTTCTATTCTGTCTCTCTTCTTCCCTCCTTTGTATTCAGAAATGACCTATTTTCAACTATTCACAGAAAATTCAGTGCTATTTTAGGTAAAATTTTGAAGGTGACCTAGCCATATTTACGCCTCAGAAATACACATCCATTTACATGCACACAAACATGCAGAGACAAAGATGAAGATGGCTTATGTCCATTACAGAGTAATCGGGGTCCTATCTGTACGTTATCGTGTGAAAAATAATCATTACTTCACTTAAAACCCTGCCATGATTGCTTGTTACATGAAAGCATAATGAGGAACTCAATCTTTGCTAAGAAATGTATAATGTATAAAGCCCAAATCTTAGTTACTGACGCTAAGATCCCTTGTAAAGAGAGCTCTGTTCCAAATAACCTTGGGTTTAACAAGAACCAGCAGTCCCATTTGCTGAAGGGCTTATAATATAGCAGCCCCCGTGCTAAGCATGTGGTGCATTTTATCCCATGCACTCCTCACAGCAATGAAACAATCACACAGAAGAGTGATTATTATCATCTGAAATGTAGGAAAAGAGGAGCTAAGGCTTGGGAAGTCAGATTGAGCACTTAGTTGGTCAGTTCCAAGCTAACCAAGGCCTCTGTCCACCATAGTGGCAGAGAAAAGGGTCAGAAAGACTCAAAATTATGTTCTTTACTCTTTTATCCATTTTCCCAACTTATGTATAAAGATCCTGGAGGAGGTATCATCAAAAGCTCCATGACCACATGAAAAATTTTCTTATCATTTAAAAGATCAAAAGCTCTGAATAGCAAGTGGTGCATGGCAGAGTGTTTCTTGTCTGCAGAAAACCAGCTGTGCCTGCAACTTAACAACTCAAGAGAGGGTCCTCCAATAGTGCTCCCCCCAAACATCTGCCCCCTCCAGCTATGGGCTTGTGAAGGGGAGGTAGAATCTGCCCTGTTCATCATGGCAAACTCTCTGCTGGGCACATAGACTCTCAAGGAATATTTGTTGGACAGTTGAATAAGTAAGTGGATGATGGAGAAATGGATGGATGAACAGATAAATGGACAGAAGTATGAAGAATAGATTAATGCAGGGATAGACAAAATAGGCCAATTCAAAAGAGACAGGAATAAGTTCACCTCCTCATATCTGGCCATGAACTCCTTCCTGGGCATCCTAGAACCCAAGGTGCAAAAAGTCAGGAAAGAACACTTAGTTTTCCCCTTTATTGTCTCTAGGCACATGTTCCCAATATATATTTTAAAAGGGACAGAAGAGAAGGAATGTTTATTTTGTTTAGCATCCAGGCAAAGAATTTTCTAAAAAACAGCAAATTGAAAGATAGTCATCACTCCTACCATGTGAAATTCTTCATCTGGGGCCTTGCATACTCAGCTCATGAATAGACATGCAGACAGCTTGAGAAAAGGTACATTTCAAGAGTGAAGTACAGAGTCTTATCATGTCTCTGGGGTATACAAATAATTTAATAAATTAAGCCAAGCCAGACCTGCAAAATGCCTAGCTAGGCTCCAAGCTCCTCGGGCTTATCTGCATTCTTGAAGTTTCCCCAGAGCCTCTGGTAAGCTGGCTCCCCAGAGTTCATCTCTTGATACCAAAGTGGCAAATGGGGTAATGACTTCAGGTCTGTATCATGGATAGTGGGTGTGCAGTCCATGCATGAAGGAAGGCATGAGTTTCCTGTCCTCTTATGTGGAGCCATGACCTCATCCTGCCTTGTCTAATGTCTCCAAAATGCATCCATTTGAGGCCAAAGAAGCAGACAAACCAGGAGTCAGGAGCTGTCATCTGCAAGAAAGGTTTCTTTGTTGTGAAGAGACTTTGGGTGGGGACATCTGCCAAATTGGCCGCATGAAGCTGAGGAGAAGGCCAGGGTGATCCAGAGGGAGGAAAATCGTGATATACAAACTCTTCCTGCTAGCCTTGATCCTTAGGAAAAGCTGTTTCCAGATGAGACCTTTCATCAACTTCCTACCAAGAGACCTTGAGGCGCCTAAACCGCATGTTCAGTGCCATATGGCTCATCCAACACAAACAGTGTCCGATGCTGCCAACCCCCAGTTATCCAGGAGCTGTTTGAGAGGATGTGGGCGAGCCAGGGCCCTCTTTCCTCCTCCCCGACGCTCCTTCCAGAGGAGGCTGCGCAGGTTCAGCCTGGCTGCCTTTCTGTTGGCATTTGTAGGATTCTGAAAGGGCAATATCAGGACAGGCCTGATCCATCATCCATTTCAATCTTTTCATTTCACAGATTTGGAAAATGAGGCCCATAATGATGGGGAGGTGAGGGGCAGACTGGACCTCAAATGTGAGTCCTGGGATCTCCATCCAGTCCAGTGACCTTCCATGAACCAAACCTCCATCTAGCTTCTAACAGGTGGTATCCAGGAAGTTTGGGGATCATCCTCATCTTCATTCATCTGCTCTTCACTCAATGTCTCCTTATTTCTTATTTATAAAATCTAACCATAGTGGCCCTGGGATAGGACTAGAAACTAGATTTCATCCTGAAGGCCCAATCTGATCAACTGACAGTGACTGTTCAGAGAAGGACATAGAGTGTCATAGTCTATCCACGATTCTTCCTTGCACAAAAGAACAGAGAAGTGCAGTAGCCACCCCAAGTTTGGATGCACAGGCCCCCCACCACCTGGCCTCATCTTCCTCATCTAGCCCCATTTCCTATCTTCAAACAGGGATCCTGTGCTAAAGTCCAGATCTGGCTCCACCTTCTCTGGGAACCACAGCTGTGCCTTTCTCCTAATTCTGTATTTTCTTCTTGTGTGTGTCTTTCTGCCAGGGTAATGTCCACAATTCTCTCCATCCTTCAAATCAAGCCATAGGCTTGTGTCTGTACCAATCTTCCTGACTCTCACAACCCACACAGGTGTCATCTATGTCAAAACAGGACCACACAGCTTAGCATTGGATTCCATGGTCTTTCTCTGGGCCTGGGTGAGTTCCTTGGTGCTAGTCTTTCAAGGTGAACAGTGAATTTAATATTGTTATTATTTTTGAAATCTACTATGTATTTTATAAGTTAGAAGGGAAGGAGGACTTAAGAATTCCCTCCTGTTCACCTTCTCCTTTATTCATTCATCCAATACCTCCTTCAAAAACCAATCATAGTGAGCTTGAGATGGAAGCAGTGTTTTCTGAAAATCAAATCCAAGTGTATGTCTAAGCAAATTAATTTAATATAAATTCTTGGTACCTCAGTAAGTCAAAGAGAGAGATTGTTAAGTCTTCCAAGTACAGTCTTAAGCTAAGCAGATGTTAACTGTCATTTATTCTAGGATTTGGTCCTCAGAACTTAGGAAGGAAGTCAGATATAGATAAAACCCCTAAAGATTTCATTTAGCTCTTTAAATAGCAAAACAATCATGCAAAAAATGTTCACAGCTTCTTCCCCTCAGCAAAAATATGCAAGTGTTTTTTCTTTTAAAGAAAAAAATCTAATAATTATTATTACTGATATTATTACAAATAAAAATAATGCCAAAACAGTGTATTGTCTTAGCAGCTGTCTCTAAGACACTTAGGAATTTGTGATGGGGGTAAAGGAAAGAGGAATAAAAATTCAGGATCTTTTACCATTATTAAGGCCTCTTCACATATTTTTCCAATTTCTTTTTAGATATTATTATTAGTGTGCATTTGCCAACAGACTCAGCAGTTCTGAAGCCCTTTCCTCCCCTTCATCCATCCCTCCCTCACCAGCACTTCTTCATTTCCCATTTGGAGCACCAACATTGCCAGCACCTTGGAGCTTGTGTACAGAACAGACTTTTAATGAGAATTTCTCTTAGCTCACTCCTTTCCTCATTCTCTCTTGGTCAGCTAATCATTTTCAAGGACTTTTCTAAAACAAAACAGGCCCCTGTGGAATCTTTAAGAAAGCTCCCTTGTCAGTATTCCTGTTGCATTTTGCTCATCTCAGTTGATGAATATACTATTTATATATTTTTGCCTTTCTCCTTCTACCCCGTACTGTGCATTCTTTTTCATTCGTAGCACCTGGGGCACGAGTGAAAAGTCATGGAACCTATGAATAGACCCCAGTAGAAGAGTGAAGAACAGTTTGTTGTTGTTATTTTCAATGTAAGACTACAAGTTTGGGAGCTAGGCAGCACTGGGTTGGAACTTAGCTCTGCCACTTGTTAATTTGGAAAATATAGGCAAATCTCGCTGAACCTCAGTATTTTATCTGTAATATGAAAACAATTAATAGAACATGCCTCTTGGGCTTGCTTGTGAGGATGGGGTGAGATGGCGTGCATAACGTGTACAAAGCACACACTGTCCTGCACTGTGCCAGACAGACTTGCAGTTGAGAGTGGCAGTAGTTATTACGAATGTCAGTACGATGAGTGATGATGTACTTTATTATCCAGGCACTCTAGTGCATAGGGGTACTGAACTTCCTTGTAGAAAAATTGTACATTTGGCCCTTGGCTTCTGTTTGCCTTTGCCTCGTACCCATCAACAACATAGGATCAACCTGGCTGTAGGTTCCAAATCTCAGAGAATTTTCAACCTTTGGAGAAGGTACCATTTTTTCCCTTACTGTACTGCTACTAGCAGCTCAGATTTTTCTTTCTCTGCTTCCCACTGCCCTGGAAGGATATTTGATAATAAAATGCCCTTGGCCTAATTTGAAAGCCCAACCTACTAATTCATCACAAAACATAGAAACCATTCGTATGAATGTGTAGGTGATTATATATTGATTTCATAGTAGTATTGAGTACACTGGCTACTTTTTCCCCCATTCATGAGATATTTTACTAAGAAGAATCCAGAAAATAGGAGGGAAGAGGAGGGTAAGGGGAGAGGAGGGGGGAGGCCAGGAGGAGGGAGGGTATTTGGTGGGACCTCACCTAATGTGCATAACGCAATGGTACATTTCAAAAACTATTAAGAAAAGAGTATAATTGTCTTATCACAACAAATAAGCAAGGTGATGGATGTGTTAACCAGTTCAATACAAGCATTTCACACTGTATATCAAATCAGTACATTGTACCCCATAAATGCATCAATGTACACAGTTACGATTTAATAAAGAAAAAAACATACAAACTGAATAGGCTGGCTTTATTCAGTTAGGATCCCAGTGTCACTGTACCCCAAAGCTTGGTGACTGAAGACATAAGAGCAGGCCTGGCGGGTGGTGGGAAGGGCAAAATATTCCCCCCTCGCCACCCTAAATGCGAACACATGAGCTGTCTTAAAATAGCCAGACTTTTTTTTTTTTTCTGTTTTTCTTCAACTGGAGGCTCATTCTGAAATTGGACTGAGTGGAAAAACACAAAGCCCTTCAGATTTGTCCAGCTTTGTGGCATTAACTTGGGATGGAGCATGTAGTGGGGGTGGGGGTGGTTTCATAATATAGTAAGTGGAACCTTTTAGCTTCAGTAAGTGAGTCTGACTCAGGAATGTAGGCGATTGTATCTCCAAAGAAATCAATATTAAGATGCACAATTACTCCCCTGGTATCGAAAGAATTAGTTGATCTACATGCTAAATGACAAGCCTCTTGATAACAGGGATTATGTGACCTGCCTTTCCAGCCAGGGCTGCTAGGGACTGTCCTTTAGGTCCCTAAGGCAGAGATAATCTAATTAGAACAACAAAGACCAGGTCCATTTGAGGAGAAGGCAATCATGGGGGGAGCTGGGTGGTGACAGTAGATGTCGGGGGACCCTGTTGGCAGGGAGGGGCTCTTACAGAACAAAAGCATGTAAGTGGGGAGTTGCTGAGGAGTGAGGCCCGGAGGGGAGGGGATGCCTGCAGAAAGGGGTGGACAGAGGTCACCTCTAAAACATGACTTAATCTCTACTTTGGCTCCACAAACACTGCCCCGCTGGCTCCCAGACTGCGGCCAGACTTGACAGGACCAGCGAGCAGGCTCCAGACATTCAGACACACATGGTCCTCTAGCCCAAGAGCCTGGGAAATGCACGTGGGCAGCTCTGACCCTGATACTCTCCCCACTCTGAGAATTCCCTACCATGCAGCAACCAGACCCTGGTGGATTTTCCACCTGTCTGTTGAAAGAAAAAAACAACAAAAAAAACGAGAAAAAAAAGGCCCTGGGCTACGTTTTCCACAAGGCTAAACTTCTTTCATTTAAAGAACTTTTCTTTCTTCTGTTATCATGTCCTCCTGTTTTGGGTGGTAAATATTCCTTTTAAAAAGATAGGATAATAGTGATAGCATCCAGGAGGGTTTTTTTTTCCTGGTTGTTTTGCTTTGAGTATTTTGTATGATAATGCTCTTAACTTATAATAAAGAGCTTCATTATTTCCAAAATAATTTGTTTTTGTAATTTTGTGGAACTTAAAAGCATAAAAATCTATGAAAACTGTGTTGTTAGACAGACTTCTCAGCTAATGTTTTTAAATTCAATCCTCACACCTTCTGTTCCTTTTTCCTAGAGAAAAGAATGAGCTTTGCTGTTAGTCCCCATACCCTCACATCTTTTCACTCCTAAGGTATTTCAAGCAAGTGTTTTTTCAAAAGGTTATATGCAGTACTGTGGAATTCCAAGGCATGAAGCATTCATTAGATCTGTAGTCTTTCCATTTTGAAGAGTGACAAGGCTTTGCTATTATAATCATGTCACTTAGAGCCTCAGTGTGGACTAAAGCAGAGAGGCTCTTGGGGGGAGGTGTTACTGGGAGCTCTGAACCCTGCCCTACGATCTGAGGGGAGCCTGGACTCTGGGAACACAAAGTCCGAAAACAATTGCCTGGAGATGGTCCTGTGTGCGACCCTAGGCTGTGAGTGGTGGGTTTGCTGGACACAAGTTCCCCATCAGCTTGCCCGGTTCTGGCCTGGTGGAAGAATGCCCCCTTTCCTCTTTCTGGCTCTTCTTGGTGGTGAGAAACTGAACTGGCCCACAAATTAAAACTAAGGTCTCAAACTCTGAGAAGCTGAGAGTAAGAGAGGTAAACCTTCCTGAGCCCAGGGCCATGAACATGACATTTGAGGGGCCTCCTTACTCATCAATGGCAGTGCTACTCTCGACTGCAAATCTGTTTGGCACAGTGCAGGACAGTGTGTGCTTTGTACACGTTACACACGCCATCCCATCCCATCCTCACAAGCAAGCCCAAGAGGCATGTTCTATTAATTGTTTTCATATTACAGATAAAGTGCTGAGGTCCAGAGAGATTTGCCTATATTTTCCAAATTAACAAGTGGCAGAGCTAAGTTCCAACCCAGTGCTGCCTAGCTCCCAAACTTGTAGTCTTACATTGAAAACAACAACAGCAAACTGTTCTTCACTCTTCTACTGGGGTCTATTCATATATTTCATGACTTTTCACTCGTGCCCCAGGTGCTACGAATGAAAAAGAATGCACAGTACGGGGTAGAAGGAGAAAGGCAAAAATATATAAATAGTATATTCATCAACTGAGATGAGCAAAATGCAACAGGAATACTGACAAGGGAGCTTTCTTAAAGATTCCACAGGGGCCTGTTTTGTTTTAGAAAAGTCCTTGAAAATGATTAGCTGACCAAGAGAGAATGAGGAAAGGAGTGAGCTAAGAGAAATTCTCATTAAAAGTCTGTTCTGTACACAAGCTAATGAAATCATGCTACTTCCCTTCATACTTACCTGAAATCTTCTATCCAGGGCTCTAGATTGATGTCTCACTGCTTGCAAAGTGAAAATGGCAAAGTTTTCACACAGATGAGCAGATGTAGCCGACTTCCAAACACTGCAAGTGGAGATGTAGAACGAGTTGAGAACAAGATACGAATATATTCCTTTTTGAGTTACATTTTGTATTCAATTCAGGAAAAATTATATTCACTATTTTTGTAACATGGTAATGTGATGTGTGAAGTAGATTTGTAGATTTCTGTCCTACAACTTCTAACTTCTGTTGTGTTTGCTAAGTTATCTTTCTTATGCTACTAGGCTGCCAAATCTTTGTATATCTTATCAATTGTCTTCAATTACACTGGAAAGGCTTGGTCAGTGTCTGGCACATAATAGGTGCTTATAAATGTTAAAATAAAAAATGACCACGTGAATGAATGAACGAACACCTGTAAAACTTTGTATAGCAAATGTTATACCCCTTGTAACACAAATATATACCATGACCATTTCATTCTTTTCTGGAATAGTCCTGACTTTATTCTGTTCTCTTGTTCCCATCAACCATGGAGATGGCTTTTTTAATATTTGAGCTTCCAGATAGCAGCTTCTTGTGCTCAAAAGCAATTACCAGGATTCTTTATAAGATCTTGTGTCCCAACTTCCCTATAGCAACAAACAAGCTTTCTTTTGGGATGAGAAGGTAGATCCCATCAGAGAGGCATAAAAAGTATGACCCAACAATTTGCACTCTGATAGCTCTTTGTGTTCTGAATAAGGAAAAGAACATTTTATTCAACATTTATTCACTCATCAACAGACACTGAATTTTCAGAGAATACTAAACATATTTCAACTGTAGAAATTTTTATATAAACCTTTGTGAGAATTTGATTGGTAATACTTAACCTGTCAGACTTGATCATCATCTAATTTGTATTTGTCCAACATGAATTTTGTCATTTTAAAGATTTAAACATCAAAGAGAACACAGCATAGTTGCAGCAATGGAAAACTCCAAACCTGTAGTGGACAGTTGCCATATTCTTGCCCACCCATCAACTGTTAAATAGCTTTCTTTTATTAGCTAAACTATCCATGTCTCCAAATATAGAAGTTAGAGCTGAAGTTACCTGCCTCTTTTGCACCTGGCACACAGCATGTGACTTGAGTTCATCAGCCCTTGTACCTGGGCAAGATTCCATATGGATGAGTCTGTGGCAGAAATGGCCTCAAAACAGAAAGAGAAAGATTGTGCAGTGACATTGAATATACAGCCCTTAGTGTCTGGCAGCAGCAGAGACAATGATTTCCTGTCAGACTGTTCATCTGCAGGGTTTGGGCACCCCAGCCCTTTCCCCAATTTTGTAAGTTCCTTCATATCCATTAATAAATTATTTTCCTGCTTAAACTAGTCAGAGTGGATTCTGGTTGCTTTACAACTAGAAACATAGACTGCTATAAAAGGTGACATTCGATAGTAAAAATAAGCCAGGCTCAGAGACTGGCCGAGGAAGGAAGAGTTACTTGAGCTTAGGAGTTGAAGAAAAGCCTAACCAAGAGTGAAACCCCTCTGTACGATGAATAGAAAAATGAGCTGGGCACAGTGTGCATGCCTATAGCTGAGGCAGGAAGATCATTTGAGTCCAGAAGTGAGGTTTCAATGAGCTATGGATGCCACTGCACTCTAGCCTGGGTGGACTGGGCTTTTGACTCTTTCTCAATAAATAAATAAATAAAAGTGCTCTTGACACAGAGAGTACATATCTTGTAGTCTAAGGTGACCTCTGAATACGTCTGCATATACAGGAATAATGGGTTGAAAAGTCAAGCAGTTTCAATCATGAAGAAATCCAAGCAATTGTAATAGTTAGGGAGTTTCTGGTTGGACATGTTACTATATTTAATCAAACAGCTTGGAAGACATTCTTGAGCTTCCTGTTATTCAAAAACATACTGATTTAACATAAGCAAATGATTCTTCCTAGGACTGAACCTACTGTTTTCCAACTTTAATTCAGGGTTAAGTTCTAGAGTTTGATAAATTTATAATACCTGTTGCATTATTTTCCTAGGGCTGCCATAACCAATTACCACAGATGGAGTGGCTTAAACAACAGAAGTGTATTGCCATCCAGTTCTGGAGGCTGGAGGTCCAAAATCAAGGTGTCCCTGGGGCTGATTACTTCTGAAGCCTTGCTTCTTGGCTTACTTTCTTACTGAGTCCTCACACCATCACCCCTGTCTGTGCATGGATTAGAGCCCACCCACAAGACCTCATTCTACCTGAATCACCTCTCTAAAGGTCCTATCTTCAAATACAGTCACATTCAGAGGTCCTGGGACCTAGTACTACAACATATGAATTTTGTGGGGACACAATTCAGCCCAAAAACACTTATGTTCATCTAAATTGTTTAAATCTAAGACTGATTTGGAGAAGGTAATTTCAAAAGTTACCACTACTTCTGTTTAGTTTGATATAAACCTTATAATGGAAGAATCTAGTGGTTATTATCTGAAAACTCAACTTCAGAAAGCGAGGTTAGACTCTAACCTCCCCACACCCTCCATCCTGTACAGTTCCAAGTTAACCTTATAGAGAATTAAAAAAAGAAACTCCAAACAGGTTTCAGTTTGTTGTTCTCCACAGCTAGTCATGTTTTAAGCCCCTCTAAAATCCCACTTTCACCACAGAAGCCTCTCCTGGCCTCCTGTAGCTGGAAGGGCTTTCTTTTCTTCTGAACTCTGAGAGCACATTAACCACGGCCCCCTGACAACCCCAGCTCCTACCATAGATGAATTTTCAATCTGCTTGTCTGATTTCCCCTTCTAGACCGGAAGTTCCTTAAGGACATGGCTGATTCATCTTTGGTACCCACATGGCCCAGCAAGGAGACAGCAGAGTATATGTATCCCATTCTCATGGCTTTATATGAAGGGCCCCTTTCCCACATCATTTTCCAAACATCCTTTTTTCCTGCTTTGTGCCCAGGCCTTTGGGCCCGTGCTCCCCTTCTTGTCACTTCCAAATATCTCTAGCAAGACCTTGATCAGATTTTCTTGCCCTATCTTCTTCTTTTATACTCCGAATGACTTTTGTAAACAATAATTAACATTGCCTAACTCTTTTCGCTTTGTCTCATCCTTGAGTGGGAGTAGAGGAAGGATCCTGGCCCTGACAGGCAGTGTAATGTGGGTATTGGGTACCTACATAATTGGAGCTCCTAGCCCCAAACCTTACTGTGGAAAATACAGGGAGCTAAGGGGGTTTTTCAAATGAAAGCCTCTCAGGAGATGGTGACAAGACACAAGCCACTATCTTCATTGCAGCACTATTCACCACAGCTGAAATGTAGAAACAACCTAAATGTCTGCTGATGGATGAATGGGAGAAGAAGATGTGATACATACATACAGTGACATGTAGTTTTAAAAAAGAAGAAAATCCTAGTATATGCAACACCCTGTCACAGAAAGACAAATATTGCATGGCATGAGTGCTCTCACATCAGGTCTCTAAAATAGTGAAATTCATAGAAACAGAAAGCAGAATTATGATTGCTAGGGCAGGGAGGAAGGAGAAATAGGGAGTTGCAACGACTTTCAGTTATACAAGATAAATGCATTCTAGAGATCTGCTGAACAATATTGTGTTTATAGTTAACCATACTATATTATGAACTTAAAAATCTTTTAAGAGGGTAGACCTTTTACTAAATGTTCTTCCCACAACAGCCAAAAAAAAAAAAAAAAAAAATTTAAAAGATGTGAGCAGCCCAGCCCAGCAGAGGGCAGTGCAGTGCACGCACCAGCCACCACAGCTGATGTCACTGGATTGACCTTACTGTGTCCCCAGCAAGGGAAGTAAGGGGTACCTGCAGCCTTAAAGGTGCATATGGCCTTCTGAGTCCTTATGTGTGGCCTTTAGACTGAATCCAAATTTTACAGAACTAATCCTTTTATTTTCATTAGTACATTTTTTGCCTTTTATATTTTTATTTTATTTTTAAAATGAATGTATTCAAAAATAATCCTCCCAGGTTGGCCAGTGCCTTAGTAAGCCATGAGGACTAAATTGATGGCTGCTACACTCAGGAGTCAGTTCTAACTTCCCCTACCGGACTGGTGTCACTACCACAAAAGGCTGGTTGGCGAGAGTTTATGGGATTGGAGTCCACCAGTCTGTTATCAGCCTCTGACAACAATATACTGTGTTTTACTTTGAAGTGGAATTTGTGAATAGTTGCACAGCTCGACAGTATTTTTTAATTCTGTCTGCTTAACAGCCCATCGTGTCAAAGAAGACTAAGAGAGCTGAAGGAAAACAGATTTTTTCAATGAGGATTGAGTATTGCTATATTATCTTGTTTCTGCTAAAGATAAGATGATTAGCTCACTCTGTGATACTGCAATATCATTATTAAAGAAATTCAGTGCTCATCATTGTAACACTCACAAAGATCACACATATTTTAAATTGGGGGAGAGATGTGAAAAGTAGTATTGTAGAAATTAAAAGGTGGAAGGCCAAAGCAAAGATAATTCTTTCAAGGAGCAATAAGAACTGGAAATAATACCACTGAAGCACCTTACGAAATAGCTTACTTATTTTATTATGTATAATGTGCTTCCATGTGTAATACACACATTTTGTCCCAAACTTTCAGGAAAATACCCCTTAAGAAAGTGGATACTTTTAGCTGGGAGAGACAGATCTGGGGAAGGCTAGCACTCCCCTGGTCTCTCAGCTGCCTGCTCTGTGAAGTTTACCCCTTCCCTCTCTCCTGGGAGCTCTTCCCTCTCTGCCATGTCAGGGACCATGACTGAGATGGCTATGTGTGTGGCTAACCAGGCAGGAGCTTCTGAGGCTACTTGGCCGACAGGCAGCTAGTTAGGTCCCTGGGGCCTCTGTGGGGCTTCTGGTCTCCTCCATACAGCCAGGCCTTGGGCCTCAGCCCTTGCTCTGCACAGCCACAGCTACCTCACCAGCCCTGACACTCCCTTCTCCTTTAATGGCAGGACTCAGCAGAGGCCACTGAGGCCCACTCCCACAAGATCCTGGATCCTCCCAGACTAGAACAAGATGTGCCCAGTGGGCCCAGGCAGGAAGGCAAACAAACCCTAGGAGGCCTACTCCTGAGCCATACTACCCATATATAATATTCGTCCTTATTTTTTCCCTTAAAAACTTGAGCAAAAAAAGTGTGCATTATAGACAGCAAAATATGATGTATACTCAGGAAAAAGGGGAAGCTGTTTAGTGGAAATTGTGAAAGAACACATTGTCAAAGTTATAAAATGCTTAGACACTGATAACATTTCAAAGTATACACAGCTGCCTCTTTCAAGAAGAACCATAACTGATTGGCAGTATGAATTAGTTTTCAACTGAAGAGAACAATTTCATGTAATACTTCTACAGGAAAATATATATTATTCAGTCACCTTGGATGAATCAATTGATATTACTGACTCAGCACAGGTTTTATACCTCATTCAGGTTATAACAGAAAATTTTCTTTGCTGTGTAGAGCTACTCTCTTTGGCACTCCTGTGAACAGAACATGAGGAATACAATCTTCGAATTTCAAGATAACTGTTACGAAGTTAGACTGAATTTGGTAAATATAGTGAGCATATATATAGCTGGTGCACCTTCCATGACAGGAAAACATGAAGGGTTTATTGCACAGATTAAAATATATAGCTCCTCATGCTCTCATTCCACTGAAGCTTGCATGAGCAAAATCTCTGTGCTAAAGCTACTATTTTAAGGGACACTTTGCAACAAATTACAAGTATTATTCACTATATTTGTGCAAATGCAACAAGAACAATGCCATATTCAGTGTGGATTTGCCATATCATTCTCAAGTGGCTGTTAAAGAAATAGGTGTTAGCCAAAATTTTCTCTTCAAGAACAGATAGTTAAATTTTATAAAGAACAGAATAAGCAATGTGAATTAATGAAAGAAAATTTCTATCTTTGCACCAACTTGGACGGAACTGGACACATTATCCTAAGTGAAGTGCTTCAGATCAGAACTTGCCTGGAGTTTGTGGGGAGCCGCTGCACTAGATAAAAGTCATGGTGGGATCAGGAAACAGCTAAAGCCATCCTGAACACTTGGGTGCACTGTGCCATATCTACACTGGGCTGGGGAGAGAGTGGATAGACTTATGGCTTCTTTGAACGATACCCTGGAATTTGAAGCCAAGCACTTCACCTATAAAACACATTGAGATGTGAGCATGGGAATTGACTGGAGCACAACAATCTCCCACCTGAGAAGCTTTGGATGGCCACTTCAACAGGTCCTGAGTGGAGTGTGGCAAGCTCCACAGTTCCTGGGCCACAGGAGCTGAACTCAGCCCATGTGACTTGATATTCCTGGGACCCCTGTGCATGAAGAGCAGGCTGCTGATTGCTCCACCCCCCAGGCCCTCACTGACTGCTGCCTCCTTGGCCCTGACCCCACCCTCCGGGTCAGATCAGACGGACTGCCATGTACACGTCAGCCACAAACCTCTGAGCTGGAGGGTTCGAATCCAGCCTGGGCCCACCAAACAACAATGATGGCTGCAACCAAAAAATAGCCAATGGTAGGTGCCTGTAGTCCCAGCTACTTGGGAGGTGGAGGCAGGACAATTGCTTGAGCCCAGGAGTTGGAGGTTGCTGTGAGCTGTGATGCCATGGCACTCTACCCAGGGCAACAGCTTGAGGCTCTGTCTCAAAGAAAAAAAAAAGAGCAATTATCTATAATCCCATTTTCACATCTATTACAAAGGTAAATCGTGTATTTTAGTCAAGATGAACTAACTGACTTTATTAATGCTGCGACAGGACATGTATGCGTGATAATGTGAGTTTACTTTACAAGAGTAAAGAGTTTACAAGAGTTTACTTTACTTTACTTGATTTCACACTTCCACTCTATTGTAGGGATCCAGTTATCCAATTCCAACAAGAGTTGTATAAACTCGGTCTTCCTAAAATAACAATGATTGTTCTTCACAAAAGAGTCACAAATAAAGTCTACACTTAAAAATGAACAGATGATCTCCCATGCTGTGGGCATTAAGAAATGTTTGATTTTTAGACCTAATGTATTGTACCAACACTATAGATAAATGTGTTGACTAATTAGAGCAAGTTTGTCAAGTTCTTTGAGAGTCATGGAAGAAAAAGTAAAGCAATCCAAGGATTCAGTCCACACTAGATACTGTGGCCTAATAGATCAAAAGCCTGCAAGAAACCAAGCTGTGGAAAAGTAATAATGTAAATAAAAATGTGATTTCAATCTCTGCTTGGCGACTGTCCTCCCCCAGGCCACTACGGCTCAGTGCCATCAGATGCATTAATGCTGAGACATCGGTCACTTGTGGGGGAGGAAGGATGGTGAAAAGCTTTTTTGCCAGTAGATGCAGGGGAACTGCTTATGGGCCTGAAATGCATTCGTCTGATACATTACACATCAGTTACTGAAGAAGCAGAGGTGATGAACTTCCTTTAGCATTGACCTAACCTGAGAGGACAAACCCATGGCAACATGGTGAGTTGCTTCAACAGTGCAGAGACACCCAGTATCAAATGCCACAGGACTGCGCGGATTTCCAAGGCTGGGACTGGGTTTCCATGAGGCTGTCATAGGGCAGTGGGATTTCTGACTAAATGGTCTGCAGAGGTGCTGACCTCTCCCCACCTGCTACCCCACCACTCATTGCAGGAAGAGCAGAGTAACATCTGCCCTGGGAAACAAAGATGAGCAATCCTCAGGGACCAATGCAAATCAACAGTGCTGGTGCCACATGGTAGTCTGGAGACAGAGCGAAGTCTATATGGACAGTAACTGAAAGGACATTTCCAAGGGATTCCTGTTCTCCCAACTGAGTTCTGAAAATGGCACTGATCCAACCGCTGAAGTCACAGAAGGGTCTAGTTAGGCCTTTAACTGGAAAAAACCATAGGGATACACAAGCAAACTCTGGGACTCCAGACTGTTTACTCAGATTTGGAAATGTCCCTGGAGCAGGGAACTTTAATAGCACAGGATGAAGTCAGACCTCCTGGCTTCAGGTTTTGATCTATCACTAAATAGCTATGTGATCTTGTGAAAGGTGCTTAACTTCTCTGTTTCAATTTCCCCACCTATGAAATGGACATAATTGTAATGTTTATCTGAATGAATGAAGATTAGGTTGGTTAGCAAGTACAGGAAACCCAAGACAACTGGTTTTAACAGGACAGGTTATTCCGCTCTCATGTAAACACAGCAGTCCAGGCCTCGTACTTCCAGGCCTCGTACAGAGACTCCTCATCAAGACTCTGTTTTCTCCCACCCACCGTCTGCAACTTCTGCCTTCCATTTTCTGGCCCAAGATGGGTGCTTCAGCTCCAGGCCCCATACTCACATTTACCACAGAGGAAGCAGGAAAACGGAGAAAAAGGAAATGACCTTCCTCTTACAGATTTGAGGGAAAAATACAAGTTCTCCACCACTGGCTTTATTATAATTATTATTATTATTGTTAGGGACTCTTTGAGGGTACAATGAGCCAGGTTATATTGCTCACGTTTGCTGGGTGAAGTCCCTCTATTAATAGTGTCCTGCCCCCAAGAGGTGTGTCACACACTGTGGCCCCAAATCCCCCTTCCCTCTCTCCCCTCCCTCATTTCCCCTCCCCCCATAATGAAATCGCATCAATTGTCCTCGTATCAGAATTGGGTACATTGGATTCTTGCTTCTCCATTCTTGTGATGCTTTACTAAGAAGAATGTATTTCAACTCCATCCAAATTAATACAAAAAATGTAAAGTCACCATCCTTTTAGTGACTATATAGTTTTCCATGGTATACATATACCACAGCTTGTTGATCCACTCCTGTCCTGGTGGGCATTTAGGTTGTTTCCACAATTTGGCAATTGCAAATTGAGCTGCAGTAAACAGTCTAGTGCAAATGTTCTTATGAGAAAATGATATTTTTTCTTCTGGGGAGATTCCCAGTAATGGGATTGCAGGATCAAATGGGAGGTCTAATTTGAGTTCTTTGAGGATTCTCCATACTTCCTTCCAAAAGGGTTGTATTAGTTTGCAGTCCCACCAGCAGTGTAAAAGTGTTCCCCCTCTCCACATCCATGCCAGCATCTGCAGCATTGATTCTTTGTGATGTGGGCCAATCTCACTGGAGTTACATGATATCTCAGGGTGGTTTTGATTTGCATTTCTCTGATAATTAGGGATGATGAGCATTTTTTCATATGCTTGTTAGTCATTTGTCTATCTTCTTTAGAGAAAGTTCTATTCATCTCACTTGCCCATTGATATAGAGGATTGTTGGCTTTTTTGGTTGTTGTTGCTTAATTTGAGTTCCCCATAGATTCTAGTTATCAAGCTTTTGTCTCATTTACAATATGAAAATATATTTTCCCATTTTGATGGTTGTCTATTTGCTGTAGTTGTTGTCTTCTTAGCTGTACAGAAGTTATTCAGTTTAGTTAAGTCCCATTTGTTTATTTTTGTTGCTGTTGCAATTGCCATGTTAAATTTCTGGGCATAGAGTTCCTTGTAGTATTCAAAGATAATCTCTAATATCTCTGTGGCATCTGTTGTTATTTCCACTTTATCATTTCTGATTGAGATTACTAGAGATTTAATTTTTCTGCTCCTAGTCAGTCTGGCCAAAGGTTTATCTATTTTATTTTCTTTTTCCAAAAAACCCAACTTTTTGTTTGGTTAATTTTCTGAATGATCTTTTTGTTTTCAATTTCATTAATCTCTGATTTCATTTCGGCTATTTCTTTTCTTCTGCTGGGTTTAGAGTTAGGTTGTTCTTTTTTTCCAGTTCCGTAAGATGGTTTGTGAGTGTGCTGGTGTGCTCACTTTGTGTTTTTAAAAAGGTAGGCATCTATTCCAATAAATTTTCCTCTCAGAGCTACTTTTGCTACAACCCACAGGTTTTGGTAACTTGTGTCTCCATTGTTGTTATGTTTGAGGAAAGTAACAATTTCCTCTTTTATCTCTGCCTGAACCCAACTATAATTCAGCATAAGGTTGTTTAGTTTCCAAGACTTTGTGTGGGGATGAACATTTTTGTTGGAGTTGAGCTTCATGGTATAGTCTTGAGGTCTGAGAAAAGACAAGGTATAATTTCTATTCCTTTAATTTTGCTGAGGTTTGATTTGTATCCTAGGATGTGATCTATTTTGGAGTGTGTGCCGTGAGCTGACGAGAAATGCTCCATGCATGGCTAGGATTGCAGCCGTCCCTCCCTCCACACAGAGCACCAAGGCCTGATCCTGTGTGGCCAGGAGGTGCTGTAGCTGCTCAATGGAAGGCAGAAGCAGGACAAAAAGAGATGCTCTTTGTAGAACAAGGAGGACGCAGAGTTTGCCAGGGACCAGGACTGCACTAGGGTGAGGTGAGTGAGGTACCCGCCTCAGGTAAAAAACATAAGGGGCCACCAATAAACTACAATATTCAAGACAAATATTTGAATGCTATATTTTTAAAAATCAAAATCAAACCAAACAAATCAATGATGAGAAAAATATCAAAATTTTAGATAAAGACCCTATGTGACCTTGTCTTACACAACTTACCTTATTCCGCTCAGCTCATCCCAGGCCTGAAGTATTGGAAGGGCATTAATTTAAAATTAACAAGTTGTAGAAATCAGACCCACCAAAACTCAAAATCTCTAAGACACACAGACATCTTTAATTTGTTTGTACATTAAAGAAAACAACACCCTTTTTAAGTTATAAAATTCATACCATATAAACCACAGATAGAAAATTAAAAATATCTAAATTTACACACTAAGATAGAACTTTAATTTTTTAATATCTGTATTACTAGCTTTTAAAGCAGTATATTTTTCATTTAAAATTGAAACATTCCATATATAGGGCAATCTGCATTTTTGTTTAACTATATTTCTATATCATTAAATATTCTCCCATAACATAATTTTTTCTTGTTTTTTTTTGTTGTTGTTGTTGTTGTTGTTGAGACAGAGTCTCACTCTATTGCCCAAGCTAGACTGCCATTGCATCAGCAATGCAACCTCAAATTCCTGGGTTCAAGTGATTCACCTGCCTCAGCCTCCCCCGTAGCTGAGATTATACTCAATGTACCCACCACCCACAACTATGCTCGGCTGTTCTTCTATTTTTAGTAGAGACAGGGTCCCACTCTTGCTGAGGCTGGTCTTGAACGCTTAAGCTCAAGGGATTTTCCTGCCTCCACCCCAACAGTGTGCTAGGATTACAGGCATGAGCTTGTACATAACCTAATTTCTTATGAGTCACTCATTGAGTGTGTATACTAAATTTAGATTGTTTCCAATGTTTTTGCTCTTATAAACTGCTCTGTAATAACTATCCTAGTAATTAAATTACTTTTGTAATTTTCTGTTTATTTACTTATTATAAAGTCCTAGAAAGGGAATGACCAGTCAGTTTTCTTAAGACTGCTGAACAGCTTTCTAGAAAGTTCCACCAATTTATGCTCCTCCCAGAAGCATATAAGTAAGTGCTTCCTTACCCTTTACAACATTGAGTATAATCATTTTTTAAAATCTCTGCTGATTAAAATAGTAAAACATGAATCCATTTTTATTCACGTTTCTTTGATTGCTAGCAGAGCTCAATATCCTTTTTTTCATTTTTAATTAGTATTTACATTTTTTAAAATAAATTGCCTGAGGAGGTAAGGTCCAAGATGTCAGGGATTTATGTCTGTTTGTTCACTAAGTATCTAGAGTGCCTACAACAATGCCTGGCACATAACAAGCTCTCAATAAATACTGATGATGAAATAATGTGACTAATAGAAGCAAAATCAGTTAAGGTCTGAAAGGGCAATAAAATATAATGTTTGGGACTATCTTTTCCCTATCTTGTGGATGAAATCCACTTGTTTTGCTGTGCACAGAAATCATTTGTATTATTATCAAAGTTTCTGAGTTAACTTCTCCCCATGGTTTTAAAATAAGCCTAGTCCACAGAAAGCCAATCAAAAGAACACACCTTATAAATACAACACCATGCCCAGCAATCCACTGAAAAGATACCTAATCATCTCTTTTGTTCGTTTTCAAATTTTAGAAACATTTTCCTGATAATATTGTTTTAAATTGTGAAAAAAATAATTTTAATACTGGTTTTCAACAAAGTAATTGACTCTGTTGAGTGGAGCAAATATCTGCCAGCCTACTCCAAGGTTTTCAAACATGTATCTTCACCTTCCTCCCCAAATGAAGCTCTGGCCTATATTCTAAACATCTCTACTGTGTCCCAGGAAGGGCATTCTGGTTTACTCTTCCTATCAAAGGGTAACACATTCAGCAAATTCTTAAGCTCTTGTCATCTCCTCAGCAGCCTTTTGTGGTCCGTTAAACAGTCTGCTGGGTTGAGCAGGAAGAGACAGGTTGCTCTGGGCAGTGTTCAACAGCAAACTCTTTGTCTCTTGTTGTCAGCCAGCCCTGTCACTACATTGTTCTTCAGGCGGTGTGCCTTTGATGGAATATCTCCCCCTCCTGTCTCAACACTCCCAGCAGCATTTGGAGAAACAGCAGCCCTACCCTGTTCCTTCTGGTACAGAATAATCCCATTACATTGCAATGGACTTTCAACTCAGTTCCACGTATCTGTTGAGAACACTGTGGGGACGTCCCAAAGATGTAAAGGTGTGCTCCTCATTCTCAGAGTTTTCTGTCTCCTGGGTAGATAAGCCATACGCAAGAGGCACATGGCAAAGGCGGGCAAGCAGGGCACTGAAGGAAGATCCGGTCCAAATCCCTAGTCCACTATTTGTGTGATTTTGGAAAAGTTATTTATACAATATCATTGCAAGTTACTTTTTAATATCATGGTATAATTTATAAACCACAAAATCTACCCATTACAAGCATACAATTGAATACAGTTATTTTGAGTAAATTTATAGAGTTGTACAAGCATCACCTCCATCCAATTTTAGAACACTTCCATCACGCCAGAAAGTTCCCTCATGGCCACTTGCAGACAAATCCCCACTCTCACTAGATCTTGACAATCACTAACTACTTTCTGTTTCTCTGGATTTGCCTTCTCCTGAAATGTCACATATATGAAGACATACAATAATGTAGTCAATTGTGTCTAGATGCTTTTAATTAGCATAGCATTTTTGAGTTTCAGCCATGCCGTAGAGTGTGTTAGCATGCATTCATTCCTTTGGTTGCTGACTTATAGTGAGAGAACACCTTTTGTTTATTCACCAGCTGATGAATATTCGAGTTGTTTCTTTTTACCCTGTGACAAATAGTGCTTCTATTCACAGGCAAATCTTTGTGTTCACATATGTTTTCATTTCTCTTGAGTAAATACCATGGAGTAGATTCATTGGGTTGTATGGTAAATGTCTCACATTTTTAAGAAACTAACAGACTCTTTTCCAAAATTGTTTTATCATTTTACATTCCTACTAGCAATGAATGAAGGTTCTAGTTTTTACATCCTCATCCAACTTGTTATTCTCTGTCATTTTTATTATAGCCACCTTTGTCTACAGCTATACTACCCTGAATGTGCCCAATCTCATCTGATTATAGCCACCCTAATAGATGTGAACAGTATCTCACTGTGGTTTTGATTTACATTTTCCTAATGGTTTATGACATTGAACATATTTCCATGTACTGACTGGCCATGCTCACACCATTTTTGTGAAATGTCTACTCAAATTTAGCCCATTTTAAATTAGGTTGTTTATATTTTCTGGATACAATTTCCATGTCAGATACACGATTTGCAGATGTTTTTCTCCTAGCTGGTGGCTTGTGTTTTTATTTTCTTAATGGATAAGTTATTTAAGATACTTGGATCTAACTTCAATTGTTACATATACATTATAGGAAAATTAACATCCATCCTCAGGATTATCATAAGGGTTTAAAGAGGCAATATATGTGAAAAATATTTAGCACAGTGTTTAGAAAATGTTAGGAAAGCTATTGAATAATCTGGCTACAAGAACGTATATGGAAAGTATCAGATTGTGGGTTGATGACAAGTTTGTCACTTATTGAGGAAGGCAGGAAATCAGGCATGGGCTGAGAGCCCCACAGCTCCACAGTAGGAACAAAACCCTGAGGTATGAATTGAAGAATGAAAAAGGATGGGCACAGGAAGGTAGCCCAGGTTAGGAAAACAGCCAACTAAGGGACGCAGCAGGCATAGCTTGCGAGGATGCAGAAGGGAGACCAATCACTTCAGAGTCACCATAGGTCATCAGCACATTTATTCTTCATACAGAGCCAAATATCATTAGAGCTCAAGATAGCGGTATATAAAAACAAGCATTTTTTTAGGCTGGGCTTGGTAGCTGATGCCTGTAATCATAGCATTTTAGAAGCCCAAGGTAGGATAACCAGCCAGGAGTTTGAGACTAGTCTGGGCAATATAGCAAGACCCTCTCTCTACAAAATTACATATATGTATAAAATAAAATTAGCTGAGTGTGATGGTGCACACCTGTAGTCCCAGCTACTCAGGAGGCTGGGGTAGGAGGATTGCTTAAGGCCAGGAATTAAAGGCCGTAATGAGCTATGATTGCGCCACTGCACTCAAACATTGGTGACAGAATGAGACTCTGTCCAAAAAAAAATTTTTAATTAAAAAAAGGCATTTTGTTCACTTCTCTAACACTCAGGTAATAGAAAGTGATCATTCTATTTTGAAGAGAGAAATCAAAGAAATAACAAGAAGAGTTTAGCAAATGTAAAAACCTATCACCAATCCCAAAGAAAACTGCAAATATATTATTTGAGGTGTGGACCACTTTGGTTGAGGATAGGTAGGGATGGGGCCCAGGTCAAACAGGGTCTGGACATGGGAGTGCCCAGGTCTGCTGCCCCAAGCTGTGGACTAGTTGCAGGAGTGTGAGCTACTGCGAAGTCCAGTGACCCAGGCCAGTTTAAAACTTAGGCCCCGCTGTCAGGAAATCTGCAACCAAACACAGACTCAGGAGTCAGGGCCACTAAAGCAAGAAACCTGGTAGCAGAAAATACTAGCAGCTGATATCTATTTGTGCTTACTATGCACCTGGACTGGGGCGAGTTTTCACATGAATTATCTCATTTAATCTTTGCCATTACCAGTTAAGTAGGTCCTATTACTTTTCCCATTGTGCATATGAGGGAAACATCAAGACTAGGGTGACTAGACGTCCCGCTTTTGGCAGGACAGTCCAGCTTTTCAACAATTTGTCCCACGTCCCAGGGCATTTTTAAAAAGTCCCGATTTTTGGAAAGAATGCACGAATGGGCGGGAGAACAGGAAGGGCATATACGGTTTTCAGCTGCCATGTGGCTATTGCACCAGAATATGAGTTTTATATTATTTTTGTTAATTTTATAATGTTAAACTGTAATAATAACAAATAATTGCTGAGAAGTGATTATAGAGAACTGCTTATCAAAGTTTGCATTGTTGTCAGGCCCTGCCCTGCCCCGTCCCCCACCCCCCAACCCCCTGTTGTTCCGCCTTACCGATGTTAAAATCTGGTCACCCTAATCAGGACTCAAAGAAGTTAAGATATTTAGCCCAGCTGGGTTGAACCTGGGCAGTCTGACCCAGGCTCCTTCTCTTAAGCCCTGCACTTTGCTGGAGCCAGTCCCAGCCTGGGCTCACATCGATGGCAGGAACCATTGCCTTTTTTCCTCCTTGTCCTCACCAGCCAGCATGGGGCCTGACATACGTGTAAATACGTAATGGAGGTATGTGTAAGAAAGGATGGCCAAGACAAAGCTAAAGCAGTGTCTAACAAGACGGAAGGAAGCTGAACACTCCACTCATGAGGCGTGAAGAAGAAGAAGTCCACAGGTCAGCCACAGGATGGGATGCAGGCAACGTCTGGCTAAAAGGAATTAAAGTTTAGAACTATCTACTTTCTGAACATAAATTAGAGCAGATCCAGGCTTTTCCCTCTGGAGTAACAGCTTCATTCAATACCACTTTATTTCACTGGACTTGGTTGAGTGAACATCCTAGCTGGTCCTGTGGGGCTTCTGCAGTATCTAGCGTCCACCCACAGGAGTGGGCTTGGTGAAAGAACAGCACACTTGTACCTACTCCACCTGGGACAGTCTGGAAAGAGCTCCTCAGATTTACACCATTCAGAGTTTCATGTGAGACTACATCAGCCTCTTGTTAGTCACATAATGGGGAAGGGTGTTAAACTCCCTATCTTTGATTTCATCCCCTGTAAGATGTAAATAATTTCGACTTGGCTCCTGTGGCTCAATTGGCTAAGGCCAGCCACATACACCTAAGGTGGCGGGTTCGAATCCAGCCCAGGCCCGCCAAAACAACAATGACAGCTGCAACCAAAAAATAGCCAGGTGTTGTGGCGGGTGCCTGTGGTCCCAGCTATTTGGGAGGCTGAGGCAGGAGACTTGCTTGAGCCCAGGAGTTGGAGGTTGCTGTGAGCTGTGATGCCATAGCACTCTACCCAGGGGGATAGCTTGAGGCTCTGTCTCAAAAAAAAAAAAAAGATGTAAATAATTTCTACTCACCACACCCCCACAAAGGGCCATAGTGAAGTGTAAATAAAATATTTGCATCTAAAGTCATAAACACAGGGCCTGACCCTTAAAATAGGCTCAAAAAATTTTAGCATCATCGTTTGACTTGCCCAAGTGCTAGTTCCAACATCCACATCAGATGGGAAAATCTCATCTCCCGAAGTGTCACATTCTTCCTGCACTGTGCAGTCCCAGGCTGGATACGCAGGATGCCAAAGGGGCTGAATCTTGCCATTCTTATCCTGTGCAGAGAAGGGATGGACTAACTCTGAAGATAAGATGTCCCTAATTCCCTTCCTTCCTCTGTAATTCTCCCCCTCTATTTTTTTCCCTTTTCAGCCTTCTAGACAAAGACTGAGTACCCTGGCGTCTCTCCAGATGTAGCAGGAAGTTATGAATGAGGATTGCATAGGACAATTGAATCTCTACAGAGATAGGCCCCAAATTAATCCTGAAGGCTGGACAGAAACCACAGGAAACTCGGAGCCATGAGGCCACCACTTAACACTTACGTATCTCTGTCTGTCCTGGAGTGTTGGGCAAACAATTAGCCTAATCCACTAAAGGCCTGGGAGAGGTATTATTAGTCATGGAGTACCTGGGATCAACCTTTGGGTACACACACTCAAGGCCTGGCATCCAGGTCCTCATGTGGGACTAGGATGCCCATGTGAGTCCTTGAGAAATGTCACAGCAAATGTCTAGCAACTGGTTAATGTCTACCAGAGCTTAGAAAATTAGGCTTCTGTTGAAGTGCCAATACTCAAGGGACTAATTTATTGACATGCCTTAATTAGGACCTTATACACATCAAAAGGGCACTAAAGAAAAAAATCCTGGCTTCAGAAACTAAGGGGTACATGTAGGCATGGTTTGACATTACAATGGGCTCCACAGACAGTAGCCATCAAGTATATTAAAACATGACTTATCTGCTGGAGCAAGCCTGGTGTAACCTCTTCCTATATGCCTATTTTCTCCTTTTCTAGGCTGTGCCCCCATTTAGAAGCCTCAAACTAGCTCACATTCAAGGCCAGGAAAGTTCTTGGACCAAAAAACTAGCTAGGACAAACTTCATGGAGGATTTAGAAATAAGCTACGACAATTAATCAGCTTCTGGAATTATTGTCCTCCCTCCAAGTCACCATGTCTTCAATACAGATTTTCCATTTGAAATCTCCTTAACCAAAAATATAAACAACTTTCTCTATAGGAACATCGTCTCAGGCCAAACCAGTTTTGCTGCTGAGTATATTGTCATAATTATTTCTACCCAAGCTTAAACCCCAGCACTACCAATTCCTTCTTAGGCATCTTAAGTAAGATACTTAATCTCTTAGTTTGGTTTCCTTGTCTGTAGAGAGAGAGAACTAATGATCATACTTACCTCATGGAGTTGTTAGGAAGATAAGAAAAAAAAAGTATCTCAAGTGCCTAGTACATAGTTAGAACTTGATGAGTTAATTACTGTTGTTATTAAATTATGATAAAAGGAGACCAAGATGACTGTGAATTCCTAAGAAATACTGATAAGCTAGAGTCTACAGAAGGCCCTGCTCATGGCCAAGACAGAGAATGCCTCTCAGAGTATCAAGAGGTCCTAGATTGCTTCAAATGCAAAAGTCTACAACCTTAATAAAATGCTACACTTAGCCACTTGTCTAGGCTTACTTTTATGTTGACATTGAAGAACATAATGCAAAAGGCAGGAAAATCTACTATAAGTAACCAGGACTCCTTAGAGAAAAAACCGATTCCATAGCTGGGGCAAGAAATATACAGGATAAGTCCAGAGCTTCTCAACATACTATTTGATCAAGAAGCCAGCAGAGTATGCTGGGGCCAAGGCAAAAGGACTCGAAACTGTCTTGAAGAGGTCCTCATTGGCCAACGATGGGGCAATCTGAGCATCAGTTGGGAAGCTACAATAGATTGAAATATGTAAAATATGTTCTAGGAAACTAATTCATTATTTTTAAAACAATTCAGTAAAAGGAAAGAATCAAACATTTATCTCAACTTTCCATTATGAATTGTACCTCATGGCAATCAAATAGTTGATGAGAGGAGGTTTCTCTATATAGAGTTTCTGGCTAATAAATGCAGAAAATGATACAATACCACTATTTTGCAATTCTAATGAATTTAGTATATCTAAGCAATGATGATGAACGGCTACTAATATCATGAAAAGAGAGACTATTATTTAGTACTTCTTGACAGAAGTGTCCACCATCTATAAAATGGTCTTGCCCAAAAGAACACATTTTAATCTGATCAAGCTCCAGGTCTAAATAATAATTTTTCAGGCAATTCAAAGAGAGGAAAACATGCTGAGTGACACCTTGGGAATACAATCAGCTAACCCTAGACCAGTGCTTCTCAACCTTCCTAATGCTGCGGCCCTTTACTACTGCTGCCCTCGACTGTGAGAAATTTTCCAGGACAAATGATCAACTTCTTCAACTAGTAAACTGAAAGCTAAAAGGGCAGAGGCAAAGGAAAAACCTATAAATTACAAAGTAACCCACACTGACAACACCACATGCTGTTGAGAACACAGAACAACAGGAGCTCTTATTCGTTGCCTGTAGGATAGTAAAATGGCACAGGCACTTTGGAAGACAGTGTGGTGATTTCTTGTAAAATCAAATATACTCTTATCACATGATCCAGCAATCACACTTCTTGGTGTTTACTCAAATGGTATGAAAACTTATGTCCACACAAAACTGCACGTGGATGTTTATAGCAGCTTTATTTATAATGACTAAAACCTGGGAGCAAGCAAGATGTCTTTCAGCAAGAGAATGGATAAACTGTAGCATATACATAAAACAGGATCTTATTTGATGCTAGAAAGAAATGAGCTATGGGGCCATGAAAAGACATGGAGGAATTGGGCAGCACCTGTAGCTCCAGGGGTAGGATGCTGGCCACATACACCAAGGCTGGTGGGTTCAAACCCAGCCTGGGCCACATAAAACAACAATGACAACTGCAACAACAACAAAATAGCCAGGCATTGTGGCAGGCACCTGTAGTCCCAGCTACTTGGAAGGCTGAGGCAAGAAAATCGCTTATGCCCAAGAGTTTGAGGTTGCTGTGAGCTATGATGCTGTGGCACTCTACCCAGGGCAACAGCTTGAGACTCTGTCTTTAAATAAAAATAAAGACATGGAAGAATTATGAGAGCATATTGGTGAATTTGTCTAAAGGTTGAATATAAATGTCTTAACATAACAATTATGAGAAAGACATGATGGCTATGTTAGCCACTTGGAGGAGGGTTTTCCAAACTGCATATAGAAGTAACACACTGTATCCTATGAGAGAATTAATGTACACAATTATGATCTAATAAAAAACAAATAAAAAACAAAACAAAACAAAAAAAAGAAGAGCATATTGCTAAGTCAAGAAGCCCATCTGAAAAGGCTACAATGCTGTATGACTCCAATTCATGACATTCTGGAAAAGGCAGAACTAGAGACAGTAAAATGATTGGTGGTTGCAGGGATTGGCAGTTGAAGGGGTTAGGGGTGGGGAGGGAGGAAGAGGTAGGACACAGAGGACTTTTAGAGCAGCAATTACTCTGTATAATCCTACAATGGTAGAAAAGTGTCGAATAAGTGTTTGTCCAAATGCATGGAAGGCACAACACCAAGAGTGAACCCTGATGTAAACTATGGACTTCGGGAATGATAATGCATCAATATAGGATCATTGACTATAACAAATGCCCCACTCTGGCGTGACATGTTGATAATGGCGGAAGCCATGCATATGTACAGGTAGGGAGTACATCGAAAATCTCTACACAGTCTGCTCAATTTTGCTGTGAACCTAAAACTGTTCTAAAAAACAAAAAATTTTTTTTAATTTAATTTTTAATTAAGTCATAACGGTAACATTTATTGGTACAGTCTGATGACTTGATAATTGCAGCAACACCACAAATAAATTACTGGGATTTGATCAAGACTATTTTTTTTTAAAGTACCTCATGTGAAAAATCAAGGAATTACAATATATGGAATTTACATGGATCCTGATTTGAACAAACTATATATTGGGGATGGGGGAGGAAGGGAAGGGGACAGGAGGAGAACTAATTAGATATTTAGTGACATTAAGGAATTATTGTAATAAATTTTAGAAGTGAAAATGGATAACAGTTATATAGGAAAAAATATTTCTCTTTTATAGCTACATATGGAAATATTCATAGAATAATATAAAGTCAGATTTGTTTTAAAATATTCTGGTGGGGGGACAAGCGGGTGAGGCTATGGGTGAAACCACAGTGGTGGGATGATGGGTACATAAGGTCCACTACACTAGTCTTCAATTGTTGTCTATGCTTGAAATTTTCAGTAATAAAAAATCAAAGAGAAAAGGCAGCACCAATCTGAGTACCAAGTGCAGCCTTGTGACAACATATCTGTTGTGACATTACTCAGATGGGCAAAGCTCTGGGGCTTTTATCACCAGAGAGGAGGTCCAACACTTGACTCCTTAAGCCAGTGAAGTCACTGCAATCTGAAAACCTTACAAAGTGAAAGTAAGCCTGATCAATGATTTTAAACCACTGGCTCTTGTATCCAGCAGGCCTTCTATGTTTACCACGTTTAATGAAAATGACAAAGTTAAAAAACAAGTATGGAGACCACCTCTTAATATTGCTCTAACAAAGAGAAGAAAAGGAATGTTCACTGAATCTGTTCTATAAACCACACACCAGGTTTGTGTTCTCTCACTAAACACTCAGAAGAGTGTGGGAAGGTCACACAATAGTTTCCATTTTGAGATAGCAAATTAAAGCTCAGAGAGGTGAAACAGCTACTCAAGGCCACAGAGCTATCAAGTGGCTGGGTCAGGAATTGCGCCTTGGCCACCTGCGTGTAGAATACAGATTTTTACGTAGTAATTTCCACTCTATTTTCTCTCAGCCTGAAGTCAACCAAGATTGAGTTTTAGACATGACTTAAGAATATGACGAAACCCTATTGCTTTTAGTTATCATATCCAATCTTTTTCTTTCTTTCTTTCTTTCTTTCTTTTTTTTAAGTTCTGTCCACAGTCCTATGGCAGAGGACTCTATGGCAGAGGCTGGGCTGCTGGGTAGAGGACTTGGTGTGGGGGCAAGAGTGGGACCCACCTAGGAAGCAGACTGAGGCATACACAAGAAGCTGAGTTTATGACCAAGGAACAAATAGAAGCCATTTAGCCCCCATCCCATCCAACTAAGAGATTTCTCCAGAGGCCTGTGCAGGACCAGGTGTGGGGCCACAAGATGGAGCCAGGGCCATCAGCCAGGACCCATGAGAAGGAGAGAGGAGGGGGCAGTCTGAGCTCACCCCCTGACCACACTACCTCTGGGATCTTGGCCTGGCAGCTATGGAGGCCTGCTCAGACAAGCGCTGTGTTTCATGATAATACCTACCCACCTTGCTCCTCACAATCCCCACTGTACCACAATTCTCCTGAAATAGACCACTCTGCAGGTCATTTGGTGTTTCATACTCATACAAATGGACACACATTAGTGCCAGGAGGGGCCTTAGACACTGTCTACACCAAATGCCTGAAACCACCTCAAATCACCTCGTAGGACACAAGCCCAAAGAGTGGTCACCTCTTTCTTTGCCCCATTAATAGAAGCATTAACTTGAAGGCCTCTGCCTTGCATGTCAGTATGTCTTAGATCCCATCCAAGTCAACAGTTACACAATGTCCACCTATGTTTTAATCCTCTGAGTCGAGTCCAGGTGTGATTAGAATTTCAGACTGATAGCCAGAAAGCATGGCTAGAAATGTGTTTTCTCTTTCTCCTAAAGGGATAGACACTGTATAGAATTAATAAGGCATCTATAAAAGAATGCTTTTTGTACCCATTCCTAAAATTTCTGAAATGATTTATGAAACCTGTCAAAGCCAACATTATACACAATTACTTGTAGAGTGTATCATTTTCCAGGTTGGACGAATGGACCTTTAAGTTCTACTAGAACTAAATGTGGATGAAATAAAAGAAATCCAGGGTTGCTCCATGATATGTATTGATTGAAGTTTATTGTATGCATTTGCTATTTTATATGGCTTGCTACTCAGTAGGAACCAAATTAGAGGAAGTACCTTCAGGTTGTATTGTTTTTGAAAGGATGAAAATAGCATATTCCAGCAGATTTGTAATTTTTTCCTAAAATAATATATATAGCAAAAGCATCTTTTCCCAGGGTCATGATTATTTTCATGCCCAAGAATCTCTGAGATGCCAGGGCGCCAGGAGGCCCCCTGAGACAGCAAGGCTTGATATCTACCCTCTAGTAACCAGAGTCTATGTTCACAGGTGGCAAGGAGGCACAGGGAAAATCAGAGGTCCCCAAAGCGCCATCAGAGGAAGAACCTCTAAGGCATGTTGGGTCTTTATCAGACTCAAGATTCAAGTTCGTTTCTCCCTTCTGTTGAAGAATAACCTTTATGCATAAGAAGCATGGACTATCTAATCCAAATGACCCTGCTGAGGAGGAAAGAAACTCAGACAGGTGAGGTGACAAGTTTGTAATGGCAAGACTAGAAACAAGGTCAGGGTGCCAGCTAACTGTCTGGCTCCCTCAACTTTTATATCCACCTTTACTTTCTGTTTTCTAGCCTATTTATCCCCTCTGTGTGCCTTATTTGTATTGTTAAGGCATCCTGAGGTTTCCAAGGCTGAGTTCACTCAGATATGGCTAGGTCCTCTGTCCTCTTACTGATGCCCCAGAGTTGGTCACTACCTAGTAGCTGTCAGGGTTCATATTGGGCCTGCATGTCACTTTGGGTTCCCTGATCCATACCTGGCCCCAGAGCCCCAGATCAGAAGGCAGTCTGACACTCTAATTGAAGGATGATCATATCCCTGAACTGTTTTTAAGATGGGCATCTATTCAAAGAGGGCCTAGAGGAGGAAGCGGGAGGGGATCCTATTTTATTCACAGTCCCTAGAGCAGATACTATTCTCAAGAAGCCAGGTAAGAACCGTGTGCTTCACCACATAGGAATTCAGCTCTGAGGTCCCAAAAGACATGAGAGATTACTAGAAATTTAGACCCCTTCCCACCAATCTAATAGATACCCCCTTTCCCCCTCCCTCCACTCCTATTCCCTCCTTCCTCTCCTTCTGTATTCTGTATTCATCTAAGTATTAGTTTGGGAGGAAGTAAAAAGAAACAATCTGATAACTGCCCTTCAGAGCTCAAAGGCAGAGACCTAAAATGGCAGTTACATGTGAGATACATTAAGTCCCATGCTTGTCGCTGAACATTCACCACAGTTCTTCGAGAGAAGCATCCCACACACCAGCAAGTAGGAAACTGCTGCTCAGAGGTGACAGGAAATTCACCCAGGGTCATGGAGCCAAGTGGCAGGGCAAGCATCTGAATGCAACTTTGAGTCCAGAACCCAAGCTTTACCCAGTGAGACTGAGATGGGACCAGACCCCACTTTGCTTTCTTCCTATTGCCTTTTGTTTCCCTCCCCACCCATGTAGATGGAGCATCATGAGGAACGTCCTCTTAGTAGGTGAAGGGTAGAGGCTGGGACACCCTGAACACTCAGAAGGTTTAGCAGAAGCAGCCATCAGCTGTCAATGCCTTGCCTCCCCACAGTCCCTCTGGGTTCAGCAGGCCCTTTGCGGAGGAGAGGGAGCTCTCTTCTCAGGCACTCTGAGCCTGGGCCCTCAGCCCACATTCAGGGTTTGCTTAGGCCGTAGGAGCAAACAAAGCCCAGATAGGTTTTAACCATAATTCTGAAATCCTATTCCACAGCTTCAGAGTGTCAACTGTCACGAACATGCAGCAGGAGGTGACGACTGTGTTAACATTTCATGACCTTAAATCAACATTGCAGGGACTTTCTACCACTGTCCAGACCTCATAGCCCCGAATCCCCCCTCCCCATTCCCCAGAGGCTGGAGCCAGGCCACATGGGCAGCAGAAGCCCAGAGGACACAGCTGCCCAGCAAATGCAAGCAGGCCCACCAGGCCAACTAACACTCACTCTCCTTCATCCCTCCTTTATGAGGGACATTGACCCTGGGGAGAAAGCAGAAGATATTCCTCTTCCCACTTTACAGACAAGGAAACTGAGGCACAGAGAGAAATTATTGTTTGTCCTGAGGCCTGCAGCTACTGCATAATGGAGCTGAGACCATCTTCTTGGTCTCAGACATGCAGACCTGGGTTCTTTCTGTTACTCACTGAAGCAGTCCAGTGCAGTCCTTCTTACTGCCACGTGTTATCACTCTGGTCTTTTGAAAGGAATCCCCATCAAAACATTGCCAAGTAGTATCAGCAATGCTCCATACTAAGGTCATCTGCTGATAATTTTTCCTCTTTCCCCCAAGATCTTCCCCTTTCTGGCCCTGGCTCCTAGCCCACCTGGAGCTGCCTGAGGCTTATATTCCCTGGTAGAAGACCAAAGCCCACCATCCCTGTCGGAGGCCCCAGGAGGGAGGCATCCTTGGAGATTCTGACCTCCAACACATCTGTTAAAGTAAGAAAAACTGGAAAATAATGAGAAAAGGGAAAACAGCAGCTATGGGAACAGCAGCTATCTTCTCTCTTCCATGTCTGGGAAGTAGAGGAGAAGAGAGAAAGAGAGGGAAAGATCCAGCTTCTACCAACAGCCCCACTCTGAAAGGAGGCAGGCTTCTTTTACATACACTTTGCAGGGATGACTTAAGTAAGTCTTGACGACTCTCTTTCCCTGGAGACTAGACTAAAAGTATTGTTTAGAAATCTAATATATGGTTTATTTACTCAATTTGTGCTGAGCTCCACAGTTCCTTCAGGCCAGCCTCACTCGCCCATTACTCTATTAATGCTCCATTACTGAAATTAGTGCTGTAATTGGAGGGGGAAGGGCTCGGAAAGGGGCACTCCTTAAAGGCACAGGTCTCAGTTAATCACATCACGGGCAGAGGCACGGGGAAGCTGGTGTGGGGACCCCAGAAACGTCGGGGCCCAGCGACGCCTCCTCAGGCAGCGAGGCGGCAGGACACTGGCCAGCGGCGATGTCACACCAGCCAATGATCGATCGCACCGCGGGTCCCGCGGCGGCCAGGCGGCCATCCGCGCACCCAGCAGCTGCGCCACCTGTGCGAGTCCCGAGGTGACAGCTAAAGGAGTCGATGTCACCACCCCTCGCTGCAGCTCGGTGGTGGACTTTCATGCTTTCGCCCCCATCTAACCCCTCATGCCAGCAGTTCCAAACACACCCATCACCCCAAGTCCACCTCTGGCCCTCACTGCGGGCAGGGGAGGTCAGGGCCGTCTGCGTTAAGCCTCCTTCGCTGCCCTCCACTCCAGCGCGCCTGTGTGTCGGTCGCGCCTGCCTCCCTCCCCCTGGCCTGCGCCCAGCCGCGTCCCTCGCGCTCCCCTCCGCACCCGCAGTGCAGTCTGCGGCCCGGTTCCTCTAAGACCCTTCCCACCCGTCCTGCCCTCCTGCTCCCCCCCCCCAACCCCGTTCCTTCTCCACGTGCTCACTGACTTCTCCCCCTTAAGGCCAAATACAGTCGGCCGCTAAGTATCCGGCCTATCACTGCTCCTAAATAAATGTCTTGTGAGGCGTGTCCACATCTGTCCCAATCCTCACTGCCCACTCCTTTTTCCACTCTGCATTGCACCCTCTCCCACCGACCAGCTGGCTTTCCTAAAGGTCCCCATTCAATAAGCATTTCTCAATTCTAACACTCCACAGCTAGCTGCCGTTCCCCGCTATGGGAGGGAGCCGGGCGCAGACCTCCACCTCCCAAGCTACCTGCTGCTCCCCACCCTCCCACCCCCATCCCCACACGGTCGGTTGAACTAGTGTCCTCCTTAGAAAAATTATCTGTCAAGAAACTTAAGAACTGGGCGCACAGCAGGAGGAGAGCAAGGACCTTCAGCTCCATCTACGTTTACACCTCCAGCCACTCAGCTTAACTCCCATCAGGAGCTCCGCCTCTTCTCCCCCCACAAAGGAACAATTCTCTTCCATGAAACAGGCCCATGTTGCCAAAAGGTTGGGGACCACCTGGTCCATGGGACATCTAAGTAGCACCAGAAATTACCAAGCATCCTCTCTGAGGAGTGAATGTTCCCTTAGGCACCTAGGAATAACGTTTTCTCCAAGTTCTTCTCTCTGATGGAACAACCTTTCTCTATAGCCCTGATTCTTAGCATTTTTAAAGAGTGACAGGTCCTTTTGAGAATCTGATGAAAACATACTGCCTGCTATGGACATTCCCAGACCCTATGGGAGTCTGTAAATCCCAGGTTATCTGCTTCTTTCCCTGACTTCTTTCCTGGTGATTTTGTGGATTCCTATTCTTAACAGCAAACATGTTAGATTCCCAAATCTAAACCTCCAGCTTGGATCTCTTCACCAATTTCCTGCCTGCTTTCAGCTCCCTGAGCATCATGCCATAGGCACTTCAGCCCACCTTCCCTCACATCCTGCTCTACTCCTATCTTGTCTACCCCTGACTTGGCGACATCTCCTAGTTATATAGTCTGGGGAGCTTGGGGTGATCATTAACCCTTCTGGTTCCCTAACCCTGGCCCCTCAAACCCATCAGACACTGAGTCAGCTGCTGCTCACAGCCTTTCCTCCTTCTTCATCTCCACTGGCCCCAGCTCCCTTTGGCTCGGCTTCTGAGCACATCTCCTTGCTTCCAGGCTCAGTTCTTCCCACTCGGTCCGTATCACACCACTCTTGTGAGGCAGAGATTCAGAAAGAGCCAAATCCAAGTGTCCCAGATGCAGCAGAGGTTCTTTAGGGGTCCTCTGGTCCAGTCCACTACTTCATCACTAGTCCCCACATCTGCGTGAATGGCTGTCCAGCATCTGCATGAGTATTTTTGATGAAGAGAAACTGATTTTATCATTAAACATATCATTTAGCTTTTGGTGAATTCTAAGTATAGAAGGCTTATCCATACATTGACTAAAATCTGCCTCGACCACTTGACTGCTCAGCTCTTTAGAACTGCTATGCCTACAGAAAGGCCCATGTCTCCCGGCAACAATGATTAGCTTGCTAGGGGCCTGCACAGCCAGCAGCTGCATTTCCCAGCCTTCCTTGCAACCAGCTGTGGCCAGTGACTAAATTCCTGCTAATTGAAACTGAAGTTTTTGGTGCTGCTTTCAGGTGGGAGCCTTCACAAGTGGAGGACACATTTCTTTGCTTTCTTGTCCTCTTCCCTGAAGCTAGAACACAGAGGTTCCCCAGATTATGCAGACAAGGGCCATACCCTGGAAGGTCACCAAGCAATAGAGGCAAGAAACTTGTATGGTGGAACCACCACACAGAGCAGCTTACCCTGACAGCCTGGTCACCCACCTCAGGACGGTTCCAGGTGAGAGAGGTAAGCCTTTTCATTCTTTAAGCCACCAGTTTTGTTAAACCCTAAACTTTATTTTGAACAAACCATCTCTTATCACTCCCACTCGGTCTGTATTCCAACAACCGTGAACTTCATGTCACATGCAAATATAACAAGCTGTCCAGATGTCTACTCCATTGTTCAGGCCTCTGCCAAACCTTTCTCCACTTGGTGACCTTCACTCATCTTTCAAGACCCAGCAGCCCTCTTGCAATTCCCCCACAAATTTAGTAGCATATGTGTTACTAAGCCCCTTTCCTCGTTTTTAACATTTAAGAATGGTTTTGGTTGCATGTAACAAAAAATCCAACTAATCATGGCTTAAACTAAATAATACTTATTTCCTTAACAAGAAGTCAGGTGATAAGTGGTCCCAGGTGTGCCGTGGTGGTTTAATGATACCATCAGTGGCCCAGGCACCTCTCTACTTTCTCACCCACGGTTGCTGTCTACTGCTTTTCTCTGAGTAACAAAAGGCTTCTCCAATTACAAGCATCACATACTTCAACAACAGCATCTCGAGCAGGAAAAATGGATGCAGAAACAAAAGGTTCTTCTCCTTATAGTACTTTTTAACAGGGAGAAATAGCCTTTTCAGTTGTCCAGAACACTTTCCCTGAATCTCAGTGTGCAGAATGGGCCACATTCTCACCCCCAGGCTGGCCACTGGACAAGGGCATCAGACCTGCAGTGACTAATGTAGACCAATCATAATTGATCCGCTATGGCAGAGCAGGATGACCAGGAATAAAATTGGAGTTCTGTTCACAAGAAAGGAGGTAGAAGGGCTATTCACTGAAGCATGTAGGTAACTAACTGTGTCTGCCATGCCATGGTATTATAATTTGTCGCTTTACTGGTCCTGACTGGAGTTCCTTAAAGAAACAGAGATTTTGTCTACTTCACCTTAGAGCCATTTGTGTCCAGCACAATGAAGGTGTTCAAAAGACATTTTCAAAGGGGAAATGGGGAAGTCCACATCTCCTGATTCTTTTCCTGATTTCCCAAGTGCACACTACTCTTGTTGGAGCCAAAAGTCTATGGCCTCTGTGCAGAAAAGGAGAAAGCTCTGGGTACTCATCGCCACTTCACCTTCATATGAAACTTAAACAAAACTAACATTGACCATTCCCAAGAAACCTGGGGTATTTTAAGGGTGTGTGAGTGAAATACTGTTAGTGTCTCACGTCTCTTTACCCTTTGGTGCTGGTGCTGATGCTGAAGCAGAAGTGCTAAAATCTAGCTGAAAAGGCTGGTCTCAGGACATTTCTGGCCAAGTCAAAGTTGGAAGGATAAGAAATCCCACAAGGTTGCTCTTCTGAAGCTAAGGCTACGTCTTGGGCATACTCAAGGTTTCTGGAGAAGTAGCTGTCCTCCAAGGAGCCCGCTAAGTCGGGGAGAACTGGCAGAGTCACGCCTTCTCTGGGCAGAGTAACATCTTCCACTTCCAGGAAGGATCTGCTAATGATTTTCCAAACACAACACTTCTAAGTGGTCTGTGCTACACTTGGGAAACACACCCCTAGGAAGGTGAAGGGCCATGAGGACTGAGTGAGATCAGTGGATGGAATGTGCTATCTAAGGCAAGATCTGCAAAGTGTCCCTAGCACAGTCCCCATAGTAGATGTCAATAAATGTCTATTGACTGATGACTGTAGGATCAAACAGTCCCTCATATTCCAAGTCTAGCAGTCAAGATGGTAAATAAGCAGTCCACTATAAATGGAGTCCAGAGATTTGGTCTTAACATAAATATTCACCACGATGTAAGAAGCACGTTTTACAGCTTCTTATATTCCTCTATGAGGACAGGGACATTAGTAGAAAGGTATTTAAGCTACTTGTCTTCTCTCACTGGGTATGGGCTGTTTTAATTGAAGAATGTATGGTCTACAATTACTAATATTTCTCAATAGTTTTCTATTGGTGCAGTAAACAATAACAATTCTGTCCAGAATTTGACATATTGTCTTGTCATATATATATATATATTATATCAGATTAATATGAAGGTAGGAATGATTTGATTACATTATTTGTATTTGTTAGGTAAAGTCCAAGTCATAGTTAAGCCCTTCATGCAGGAGGTGTACCATATACACCCATTAGGTGAGGGCTTACCAATCTCCCTTCCTCCTCCCCTCCCCCCTCCAACCTCCCCCCGCTTGAATTTAATTGTGTTTTTCTCTCATGTGGGCATGCAGTTGTTCATCTACTGGTTTCCTATTAGTATTGAGCACATTGGATACTTGCTTTTGCTTTCTTGTGCTACTTTACTAAGAGGAATGTTCTTCAACTTCATCCAGGATCTTTTTTATGGCTGAATGGTATTCCATGATCTAAACATACCAGGGTTTATTAATCCATCATGGGTGGATGGGCACTTGGGTTGATTCTACATCTTAGCAATTGTGAATTCAGCTACAACATTCTACAGACTTAATGAAATCCCCATTAAAACACCAATGTCACACTTTGAAGAACTTGAAAAAATAAAACTTCATTTCATATGGAATCAGAAAAAAAAACCTGAATTGTCGATGTAATTCTAAGAAATAAAAGCCAATCTAGAGGCATTGGGTTACATACTTCAGCTTATACTGCAAGTCAATAATAATCAAAACAGCATGGTACTGGCACAAAAAAAAAATAACAAAGATGTAGACCTATGGGGTAGAATACAGACCTAGAAATGAAACCAGCTGCATATTGTCATATGATTTTCAATAAACCAAACAAAAATATGCCCTGAAATCCCTATTTAATAAATGGGGCTGGGAGAACTGGTTAGCCACAAGTAGAAGACTTAAAATGGACCCACACCTCTGACCACTTACAAAAGTTGATTCATGCTGGATAAAATATTTAAATGTAAGACACAAAAGGATAAAACTCTAGAAGAAAGTGTGGGGAAAACTTTTGACAATATTAACCTGGGAAAAGATTTTATGAAGAAGGCCCCATTGGCAATTGCAGCAACACCAAAAATAAATGGAACATGATCAAGCTAAAAAGCTTCTGCACTGCTAAGAGTACCACAGCTAAAGCAAGCAGACAGCCTTCAGAGTGGGAGAAGATATTTGCATGCTACAAATCTGACAAAGGGCTGATAACTAGAATCTACAGAGAACTCAAATCAATCAACCAGGAAAGAGACAATGACTCCAGTTATAAGTGGGCAAAAGACTTGAACAGAAACTTATCTGAAGATGACAGATGAATGACCAACAAACACATGAAAAAAATACTATTCATCACAGAACTACAAATTAAAACCACCCTGAGATATTACCTAACCCCAGTGAGAACAGCCCACATCACAGAGTCCTGAAGTTGCAGTTGGTGGTGTGGATATGGAGAGAGGAGAACACTTTCACACTATTAGTGGGATTGAAAACTAACACAACCTCTATGGAAAGAAGTATAGAGAATCTTCAGAGAACTAAAAGTAGACCTTTCATTTGATCCTGTAATCCCATTACTAGATATCTCTCTACCCAGAAGTAAAAGTCATTCTCTTATATATTTTAAGCATTATTATTTGCTTTTTTGTTTGTAAATTTATATTTACATGAGTTTTATACTGGCATTTGGGGGGGGGCTGGGGGATTTATTTGGTGCCATAACACTACTTTAAATTAGAATTGTTTATTCTAAATTTTACTGAATTTTACTTTTAACTTTCCCCATTGTATATATACAAAATTATATAGGGCCCTAAAATATTTATCATTTTTAGGCTATTAAAGCAAAAGACAATGTCCCAACACTAAATATCCACAAACTGTTATGCTTTTTGAAATCCTTCTTCTTTTCTTCTTTCTCCTCCCCAATCTTTAGGAGGACCTATCATTCCTTACAGATTCCCTCTAGAACCACTATGTCTTTCCTGATATAAAGATGCCATGGGACTTTGCTATTTCTGAAAATAAACATAATAATATCTTAAGTTGGAAGAAATTATTTTTTTAAGATGAATTCAGAGATCTGGGCTATTCTTACTCACCCAGTGGTCATTTGCCACCAATTTAAGCACCTCAGTGGCAGGGAACTCACCACCTCCAGGGGCAGTCAGGTCTGTCTCTGGACAGCTCTGATCCTTATAAACTGGTTCCCAATATTCAGCTGAAATGTGTCTCTCCTTTGGTTTCCTCTTACTGTGTCTGGTTCTATCACACATAGAGTGTTAACCTCTTCCATGTGAGCACCTGTCAGACATCCCAGTGCAGGTGTCACGCTTCTCCCCATCCCAAGTTCCTCCTGCTCTGGGATAATCAGGTTCAAGTCTTTCGATCACCCCTGCAATTCTCTGTAATGACTTAGTGGTGTCATTTGACTCAGGAAGTTCTTAGTTCATTTAATGGAAAGCAGGAGCAAAGTATCCGAAACACCAAAAAGCAGAGATTCCAGGAGAGATGCCCCCACCCAATGCTGCTATCTTCTTGAACAAGAAGGGCAGGCAGTGTTCACACACGGCTGCTATTGTTCATGAGTGGACCTCTCACACTGGGTGCTGAGAGGAAAAATAATTGGATATTAAAGGGAACATTTGCTGAGAAAACAAATAAACATTTATATCATTTTTGTTGTTGTTGTTCCTAGCTAATCTCCCCCTCACAGGATATCTAGAAAAACCACAGACTCTTAGCCTCTATTGTTAGAGCTAAGGAAATGAGTGATTCACTAACATCTTATTATAGAGGATCACTGGAGAATTAAGTACTGCTGATAAAGGAAAAAAAAAAAA
>NW_003852423.1:17060903-17121982 GCF_000181295.1 Otolemur garnettii
CGCCACAATGCCCAGCTATTTTTTGTTGCAGTTTGGCCAGGGCCGGGTTTGAACCCACTACCCTTGGTATATGGAACCGACACCCTACCCACTGAGCCAGGCACCACCCTACACCGTCATATTAAACTGAAATAAAGAAAGAAGAAAAAAAAAAAAAAAGCTAATTCCAAAGGTGAAAAGAAACTACCAGGGAAGGTAACAATGAGACACCCCCTGAAGCCTGAAGGGGTGGGAGAAGGCATGGGTTACAGTAGGACAGAGCTGATTGCTGGTCAAGCATTTCTATGGCCTTCATTAAAATAAGTGAGCATTGATAAAAATTCTATTGCTTGTATTTTGCACCTTTGCGTTTAGATATCAATTGGCCTTTATTAGACTGCTAAGAGTTCACTAGTTTTACTTAAGCATCAAGTGAGGAATAAACTAAGTAATAAAGAGGTGCCCATGAGAGGAGTGCTTTCTGGGACTTACTTTAAAGGGGCCTGTGAGCAAATGCCAAAGGCCCTCCCTCTGCTAACGGAGGTGGCGATTTTATGTCCCTGTTTGGCTCAGGTCTGAAGCATAGCCTGGCTGAGAGGCAGTTGGCATGGGCCCAGGCAAGATTGCATGCCTTCCCCCATCGGCCCCACTTCTAGCAGGTCACCCGGTCTGTGTTGTCACCTTGAAACATTTGAAAGAGCTGTGAGCTTCAGAAGGTGAGGCGCTGGGGGTTGGGGGCAGGGAAGGCTGGCCATGCAGGGTGCCTGGAGAGCTTTTGACAGCCCCTGCAGAGCCCAGGATCCCATTCTTGTCGACGTGAGCCCCCCAGGCAGGCGCCGAGTGGATAAGAGTGTAGACAGGGAGGCCAGCCTGTGATGCTTGCCAGCACCTGCAGATAGCAGGCAAATAATTGGCACATGTTTAAAAAAAATTAAAAACCTCTTAGATGTGAGTATTTTCTAACAGCATCTGGCGGGAGTGCCTGGGAGGAATTTAATCAGCAAGAGTTGTTTAAACGGGGCTCGGCACACAGGCCCCGGCGAGGCTCGTAATGAACTCCGTATCATGTGCCACCCCTGTCTGCTGAGGACATTCAATTTGTTAATTCTGCAGCTGGTGAGAGAGGTCAGATAGGAAAGTGACGATTGTTTTCTGACGTTCCAACCCCTGCTCACATCTTTCTAATTAATCCTTTTAGGAGCCACAGGAAGATTAAGAAGGAGAAAAGGTGAGGGAAGCAAGCATGAGAGAAATTGATGGAAAGACAGCGCTGCCCTTCTCTTCTCAAATGGGATGGAGAGGAGAGTAGGGAGGGGTACGAGGAGGGGGGCTGGAGAAAAAGCAAGGCCTGGCCTGCTGCCTGCAGGCTGCTCTTCACACTCAAAGGGAAATCACATGGTCAGAAAAGATGGGACCCACAAAGGTCACCAGATCTTCCCCTGTGGCAACTACCATGTTTCCCCAAAAATAAGACACTGTCTTATATTTTTTCTTCTCACGAAGACACACTAGGGCTTATTTTCAAGGGATGTCTTCCCCTCCACCGAAATGCATGGCATGGCATAGCATACATACACTGCATAGCCACACCTATCACTAGGTCTTATTATCCGGGTAGGGCTTATATTTAACAAAGGCATAGAAATCCTGCTAGGGCTTATTTTTTGGGTAGGTCTTATTTTGGGGGAAACACAGTATCTGTTTGGATCAGGGAGAAAGGGCCTGGAGTCTCCAGCACTCCATCTTAGGCAGACTCCCAGTCATCAGGAGCTGGGAGGTGTGAGTCCTCTCAAGCAGGTGACAGTTGGACAGGGTGGGAGTATGACCTGCAGGTAAAGGCCCACTTTGGGATTTTGTAAGAATGTCCCCTGGGAGCCAGAGCTCCTGGTTAGACATCCCCACTCCCACTGGTCCAATGCTCTTGTCTGCCTGTGTGCAGCTGTCATCTCTTGGTGCTTCTAGATCCATTTCCCTCCTGCTCCACCCTGCTGTCTACTATAGAAGTAGACCTGTGAGGAGCTATCCATGGGGTCCCCTGTCCTCTGAGTCTGGCCCAGCAGTGAGAGGCTGCCATGGCTGGCGAGGCCTGGGGCAGGGAGGCCTGGGCTCAGCAACACCTCTCTGAGGTTCTTTAATGCTGCTAGCCCAGGTCCCTTCCCTACCTCTACTGGTTCCCATCTTTCCACTGGGACATTCATGGGTGCCCAATGCATGAGGCAAACCTGAGTTCATATCTGGCCCTGACTCACAGTTGAGGATGTGAGAAAGTTACTTCACCTCTCTGAGCCTGGGTTGACTCATCTGTAAAATGGGGATAGTGATACTTAACCACAACACTGTGAAAGAACCCGAACCAGACCCCTTAGTAGTTGCTTAGTTCATGCCCATCTCTTTGGTTATAAAATTCTCATCATTAGCGGAACCACAAGAATCAGTCAAGGGTATGAAGCAAAAGAATGCCATGAGCACCTGAATCATTGAACCCCAGATTTTCAAGTATCTCCTGGCAGTGTGACCCCAGCCAGATAGAGCAACCTGATTTGGGATCCCTCTGTCCTCGTCTGAGGAAAGCCCTGCTCAGAGCTGCCCATCCATGGCGGGCATTGTGTGTGGAGCACTCACACTCTCTCTACTTCCCAGGGGGCCTGCAGCCCTCAGTACTCCAAGGAGCATCCAGAGGTCAAAGAGGAGCTCTGTGGGAGAGAGGGGCAGGTGCAAAGGCCTGGGGGCAGGAGACTGTGCAAGGAAATCGGCCACCAGGCTCCAGCGGCTGGAACATGAGGTTCATACTGAGAGCAGAGGGGATTCCACTGGAAATGAAGATGGGCTGTGAAGATGGGAAGGACCTGAAAACTACCCTGAGAAATCTGGCCTTGATTCAGGAGGCAAAAGAGAAGTAGCAAAATCTTTCATTCTTCATGTTTTAGAAAGAAAATGCTGGCATAAGTAAAGTGTGCAATTTTTATAGTCACTGCCTTTTTTTTTTTTTTTTTTGAGACAGAGTTTCATTTTGCCACCCTGGGTAGTGTGTCAGGGCATCACAGCTCACAGCAATCTCAAACTCTTGGGCCTAAGCAATTCTCTTGCCTCAGCCTCCCAAGTGGCTGGGACTAAATGCCTGGCTATTTTTTTTGTTGTAGTTGTCGTTGTTTAGCAGGCCCTGCTAGGTTCGAACCTGCTGTGGCTCGGCACCTGCACTCACTGCCTTCTGACAGTAAGGCCCCACTCCCCTGGGCTGGCAGGACACCAGTTCACAGCCCTGGTTGAGACTTCCCTTTCCCCACCTCTAGCCAAGATGATGCCCAGAGACAAGCCTCCAGGGGCCCCACAAAGCCACACCCTCCAAGTGTGGCCACCTCCCCAGGCGCTGCCACAGGGTGGGAGTGGATCCCACATTATCCATGCAGCTCACTCACCAGAGACTTCCCCCAAGTTGGGAATAAGTTTTCCTTTGTCCTTCTTTGACCCTTAAAATTTCATGTCCAGTCCCCTCCCCAATCTGCTGCCATAAGCATTTACAAAACACAGGAGGAATCACAGACTTCCCACAGTCTTTGTTCACGTGCTATCCTTCAAAAATCTCCCAAGGCAAGAAAATACCAAGGGCCAGAGGACTTGCTTGGAAAGGGAGAGGGCAAACAGAAGAATCAAAGACAAGTGTCCTGCCAGGCACTTTCAAGGCTCTTGTGTTATTACTTAGTAGGACAAGGCACATTCTGAGGCTGTGTCTGTCAAGTAATTATCTGGACAACATGATCCCTCAAGTGTTTTTGGCAAAAACATCCAAATAACTGAAGTGACGGTAGGAATTTTCGATATGAAATTAAGAACAAATTGATAATAATCACACCTCAATCACACAGCAAACTCCAGGGCCAAACTGTCTATTGTGATGGTCTTAGGTTTTAGAGTTTGAATTTCAACTCTAAGTTATATGACTTTGGACAATTTTTTGAGTTCCTTAAGCCTCAATTTTCTTTTTTCTTTTTTCTTTTTTTTTTTTTTTTTTGAGACAGAGTCTCACTTTGCCACCCTGGATAGAATACTGTGGCATCATAGCTCACGGCAACCTCAAACTCCTGGGCTCAAGCAATTCTCTTGCCTCACCCTCCAGAGTAGCTGGGACTATAGGCACCCGCCAGAATGCCAGACTATTTTTAGAGATGGGGGACTCACTCTTGCTCAGGCTCGTCTCAAACCTGTGAGTTCAGGCAATCCACCCACCTCGGCCTCCCAGAGTGCTGGGATTACAGGTGTGAGCCACCGCACCTGGCCCAAGCCTCAGTTTTCTCACCAATGAAATGGGGCTATACTTTTGTCATTGGGGGTGATTGCAGTACATAAAAGCACCTGACAGAGAGTGGGCATTAAACAAATAGTGCCTGGAGGGGTGGATGGATCCAAGGACAGGTGGACAGACAGGACAGATGGACATCTCTGCCTTTGGTTTGCTCTGCTTAGGTAGTGAAAGTGTCAAATGCCTCAAAGTATATTTAATACTCGTGTTCCTTCAGGACACTAGCTGTAGGGACTTTGCACCTTGGAATAACAGCTAAGCATTTTGTAAGCTCTAGGTCAAGTGTAACTTCTAAACTAGGATCTAAACTGGGGTCGCTGCCTTGCTTATGCAGATTATTGCACATAAAAAGAAATACTGAGAGTGGAGAGAAAAGAGGTGGGGGTCAACGACCTCATTATCAGGTGTAAGGACAGCACATTGTTCCATTCATTAGCACCCACTTGTGCCTGCCAGGAGAAGGCAGAGCACAAATGACAGCCATTTGCCTGGTGCCCCAACACAAGAGGTGAGCCAACAGACAGAGAGGGCCAGGAAAGTGTAGATTTGTCCACACCTGGGAAGGAGTTAGCTCTCCTGGCCTTGGAGCCTGGACTTCCCCAGACAGGTAATGTGTTCTCCAGGGGCCCCTCCAGGGTAGTCTGAAGAAGGTGGTTGGTCATTTGGGCCACTGTTTATCATAATAAAGTTACTCTTGAGGGCAACGTGAGGTCAACTGAAGTGGCAGGAGAGGAAATCTACCCACTGTTATGTCGGACAACTGAGGTAATTGTTCTGAGAAGAGAGTAGCCGTCTCCAGGATCCAGAGTGAGTGAGTGAAGCAGAAAGGAAATAAGACAGAGAGGGATCTCTGTGACAAGCTATGCAGCATGGTACAGGTTATCAGACTTTATGGGGTTTTTTTTTTAAAGCCTGAAATCTGGATATGTTTGTGAAATCTCCCAAGTTTGAATGTTGGCTATGATTTCCAAGATTTTCAAAACATTGTGTAGGTCAGACAAACATGAGTAAAGTTGTATAAAGGCCAGCGTCTCAACCAAACACCAAATCCAAACCATGAGGCTAGGGTGGTATCATGGGTTAAAGCCAGAGTCAATGTAAAATATTACCATGGAAGATGCCATGAACCCAGCAGGAAGGACTTGAGTATCAGGAGCCAAATTTGTAATAAAACATGAGAGGATAAGGTATGGGGTCACTCAGGAGGTTTGGTGAGGAGCAACTTCCTTCTGGCAGATCCGCCCTGTTGGCATAAAGCTGTGTCCCAAGTGCACCCTTCTACCTGTGTTGCAGACTGAGCCAAATTCATGACCTTCTATCTACCGTTCTATAGATGGTAGTATGAGGTTGTGAAGTGATGATCATTTTTATTTAGATTTTATCATCTTTCTTATTTACTGAAGCGACATATCCAGAAGTACAATTACCATTATACTTGATTTATGCTATAAATTTATTTCCAATGGCCATACCGTGTGTCAGAGATAGTAGTATTCACTAAATACTCATATGGTCCTTATATACCTAACCCTCTCGTAATTAATTTGGGGTCATGTAACTAGACAGTGGGCTATGAGTGGCAATGGCATGCATCTAAGATACTCAGTAGAGGTATGGTTTCCAGGTTTCTGTGCTACCTGATAAAGCAGTACTATAAAAGCTATACATTAAGATAGTGGCATGCATCCCTGAGTCACAAGATGGGCAAGAGCCACACAGCCATTGAGTTTTGCATGAGTGAGAAATAAGCTTTTGTGTTAGCCATTGAGACTGTCACATTATGTGTAATAGCTGCATAGCCCGATTAATACATACCACTTTACAATAATGCCAACAGTATTAAGCATAAATACCATTCACCAGCATTTGGTGCCACCATTGAAAACATTTGTTTTAGCTTATTTAAGGGAGAAAAAATTATTCCTCAGTTTATTTAATCATGCATTTTTGAGATCACATGTAAGTTTGAATATTTTTCATGGTTATTAATTATTTGTAATTACTCTTTTAGAAATTATTAACGAGTATTTGATAATTGATTCTCTTGAGTTTTCAATATTTTTCTTATTTTTAACCTCAGATGAGCCTTTTATAGGATAAAGATATTAAGAATTGATCAATAAAATTGAAAATATTTTCCATGTGTCTTTTATTTTGCTTACCATTTTAAAGGCAGTTGAAATTGTTTGCACAAAATCAGTTCCACTTTTCACCTATGAATTTCTATTACCTTTAAATTAAAAAATTCTTTCTCTACAAAAGGTCTGATAAATATTTAACTCAAATTTTCAACTTTCATAATATTTGCCTTGGATTTGTTTTGGTTTACAATAAAAATAATGGTCTAAAGAGTACCTTATTACAAAATGCTAATCAATTATCACACACATTTATATAAAATGTTCCTTTTTTCAAATTAGCTTATAGTGCCTATTATATGAAATATTTAATTTAAATAGAAAAGGTTATTTGTTTTATCTGTTCTATCCTATTGATATAGCTGTCATTTTGAGTCAGTGCCACAAAATTTATTATTATTATAACTTTATAGGGTCATTTACTATCAGGAAGAGCTAATAGTCATTGCTCGTTGGTCTATACTTTCCCTTTTCATAATTGTCTTTCATTTTCCTGGTTTAGCTATTTTGTCATGTGAGATTTTGAATTGTTTTGTGATGTTCCTCCAAAACATCCTGGATATATATTATTGGAGTTGCATCTTGCCAATCTACTTATGGGAAAGGATGAAATATTCATGATACTTGATCTTTCATTTAAGAACATGGTATACCTTGTCATTTATTCAAGTCATCTTTTATATCTGTTTATAACTTTTGTAATTCTATTTATATACACTAAAGGCTAAACATTAATTGATTTAAAAGGAAAGATAGACTGCAAAACAATAACAGTACTAGTCCTTAACACCTCACTGTCAGTAATGAGCAGATCATCCAGACAGAAAGAAACATTAGAGTTAAACTACATCCTAATTAACAATTTACAGAACATTTTACTCAACTGGTGCAAATAGGCATTCTTTTCATCTACATATGGAACATTATCAAGAATCGACCACGAAACAAGTCTGAATAAATTCAGAAAAGTAGAATCATATCAAGTACCTTTTCTGACTACAATAGAATAAAATCATAAATCATTAATAAGAGGAATCTCAGAAATCATGCAGATACATTGAAATTATTTTAATTTATTTATTTTTAAGAGATGTTACTCAGCCAAGCTGAGTGCATTGGCATGATCATAGCTCACTATAAACTCAAAATCCTGGGCTCAAGCAAAGCCTCCTAAGTAACAGAGACTACAAGCACATGCCACTATTCCCTGCTACATTTTAAATCATTTTTAGAGACATCACTATATTCTCATGTTGGTTTTGAACTCCTGGCTGAAAATGATCCTCTCATCTTACCCTCTCAGATAGCTGGGATTATAGACGTGAGGCTTTACACACAGCTCACATGAAAAATAAATGATGTGCTCCTGAATGAACAATGGGTCAATAAAATTAAATAAAATAAATAAGTGAATGAATGAATAAATAAATAAATGTCTTAGGTCTGCCTTTGCAGTGTCCTATAGGTTTTGATAGCTTATGGCTTCATTATCATATTATTTGAGAAATCTAATGATTTCCTTCTTTATCTCCTCCTTGACCTAGCTGTTGTTCAGCATAAGATTGTTTAGTTTCAGAAATAAATGAAATTTAGACTACAAAACCAATACAGAAGATCAACAAAATGAAATGTTAGATTTTTAAAAGATAAAAGAATTGACAAATCTATAACTAGACTAAGGAAAAAAAACAACATCATAAACAAAAAAGGTACAACAACTGATACCACAGAAATACAAAGAAACGTTACAGACTATTATGAATAACTATATGCTAACAAATTGGAAAACCTAGCATAAATTAATAATTTCTTGGACACATAACATTTACCAACATTGATCCATGAAGAAATTGAAAACCTCAACAAACCAGTCATGAACACGAAGATTGAGACCATAATAAAAAGTCTCCCATCAAAGAAAACTCCAGGATCTGATGGCTTCACCCTGATTTCTAACAAAAAAAGAACTAATACCAATTCTATGCATTCTCCAAAAAAAGTAAGAGGCAGGAGTTCTTCTAAACTCAATCTATGAGGCCAGTATTACCCTGTGCCAAAACTGGACAAGGACACAACAACAAAAAGAAACCACAGGCCAAAATCACTGATGATGAATACACATGCAAAAATCCTCAACACAATACTAGCAAACTGAATTCAAAAGTACCTCACATTCACCAAGACCAAGTGGAATTCATCCCAAAGATGTAAGGATGATTCAACAAACACAAATCAATAAACAGGATACATAACAGAACCAAAAACAAAAGCCATATGATGATTTCAATACATACCCCAAAAAAGTATTCAATAAAATTCAGAATTCCTTTATGATTAAAAACTCATCAAATTGGATATAGAAGTAACATACCACAAAATAATAAAGGCCATATAAAACAATCTCACAGATAATATTATAGTAAATGATATAAGACTGAAGGCCTTTCCTCTAAGATCAGGAACAAGATAAGGAACTCTCATAACTTTTATTAAACATAATATTTGAAGTACTGCCCAGAAGAATTAGGCAAGAGAAACTAGTAAATGGCATCTGATTGGAAAAGAAGAATTCAAATTAGCCTGTTCATAAATGACATGATCTCATACTTCGGCAAATCTAGACTCCACTAAAAATAACCTGTTAGAATTGATAAATGAAGTTAGTAAAGTTGCAGGATACAAAATCAACATAGAAAATCAGTAGCATTTATATATGCCACAGCAAACAATCTGAAAAAGAAATCAAGAAAGCAATCTCATTTACAATAGTTACAAAGAGTGACGAATTAATCTAACCAAAGAAGTAAAAGATCTATACATGGAAAACCATAAAAGACTGATGAAGAAAATTGAAGAAGGCACAAAAAGTGGAAAAATATTTCATGTTTATACATTAGAAGAATAAATATTGTTGATATTACACTACTACCCAAAGAAATTTACAAATTTAATGCAATCCCTATCAAAATATCAATGACATTGATCACCAAAGTAGAAAAAGGAATAATAAAATTTATTTAAAACCAGTTTGTTTTTATTTCTAAGTATTGTGTTGGCTATGTAGGGTTTTTTATGATTCCATATTAAACAAAGTACTACTTTCTCAAATTCTTTAAAGTATGACATTGGTGCTTTGATACTAGGTATCTATTCAGAAGAATAAAAATCATTTCACTGCAAAGACATTTGCACCAGAATATTTATGGCAGCCCAACTCATGATTGCCAAGTTGTAGAAGCAACCCACATGCCCATCAACCTATGAATGGATTAACAAATTGTGGTATATATATATATCATGGAATACTATTCAGCTGTAAAAAAAGATGGAGACTTTACATCTTTTATGTATACCTAGATGGAGTTGGAATACATTCTTCTTAGTAAAGTATCTCAAGAATGGGGGGGGTATCTAATGTACTCAATACTGTTATAAAACCAATATATAAACACACACTCATACAAATGATAAAATACAAATATAGTCTAGCAAGGGGGAGGGGAGAAGAAAGAGGGGGAGGTGAGGAGGGGACAGTGATTGGTAGGAGGAGGGGGGCATTTGGTGGGATCTCACCTAATGTGCACAATGAGAGGGTATATTTCAGAGTACCTAAGAATAAATTTTAAATGTCTTACCACAAGAAAAATTTATTTCTCAACCCCAAAGTAGCTAAAGCAATCCTGAGCAAAAATAACAAATCTGGAAACAACATATTATTTGACTTCAAAATTTACTACAAAGCTGTAGTAACCAAATCAGCATGATACTGGCATTAAAATAGACATATAGATCAATAGAACAGCATGGAGAATTCATATATAAACCAATGCATTTTATTCACTCAACTTATCTTAGACAAAGACCCCAAGAAAATATAATGGAAAGGACCAACAAATGGTTCTGGGAAAACTAGATAATTACATGCATAAGAATGCAAATAAACCCCTCTTACCATACACTAAAAACCAAATCAAATCAAATTAAAAACTTAAATATAAGACCTGAAACTAGGCAACTACTAGAAAAACACCCTGCAACACTTTAAGACATAGGTCTGGACAAAGATTTTTCTTTTTTTCTTTTTTTTTTTTTGGACAAAAATTTTTTGTGTAAAATGTCAAAAGCACCAGCAACAAAAGCAAAAATAAACAAATGGGATTATATCAACCTAAAAACTTTTGCATTGCAGGGCTGTGCCTGTGGCTCAAAGGAGTAGGGCACCAGCCCCATATACGGAGGTGGCAGGTTCATACCCAGCCCCGGCCAAAACTTTTAGCGTTGCAAAGGAAGCAGTCAACAAAATGAAGAAATAACTGACAGAATGGGAGTAAATATTTTCAAGCTATTTATCTAAGAAGGGATTAATAACCAGAGTACTTAAAAAACCCAAACAAATCAATAGCAAAAAAAAAAAAAAAAAAAAAAAAAACCCAAATAATCTGATTTAAAATGAGGAAAATATCTGAATAGACATTGCTTAAAAAGAAGACATGAAAATGGCCACCAGGTAGATGAAAGATGTTCAACAGCACTAAAAATGCTCAATTATCAGAGAAATGCAAATCAATACCATAATGAAATACCATGTCACCCTGGCTAAAATGTTCTTTATCAAAAGACAAGCAATGACAGAGGCTGATAAGGACGTGGAGAAAAGAGAATCCTTGTGTAGTGTTGGTGGGGATGTAAATTAGTACAGACACTTTGAAGAACAGTAAGGAGGTTCCTCAAAAAATTGAAAATAGAATTATCAGATGATCCAGCAATTCTCCTACTGGGTATGTATCCAAAAGAAAATCAATCAATATATCAAAAAGATAGCTGTACTTCCATGTTTCTTGCAGCGCTATTCACCCTAGCCAAAATGTGGGTCAACCTAAGTATCCATCAATGAGTGAAGGTATTTTTTAAAATGTGGTATTTATATAAAATGGAACACTATTCAGCCATAAAAATAATGAAATCTTGCATTTGCAGCAATGTGGATAGAACTGGATGTCATTATCCAGAAAAACAAACACTGCATGTTTTCATTCCTATGTGGAAGCTAAAAAGGTGGGTAGTATTGGTGGTTACCAGAGGCCAAGAATGGTAGGTGAAATTGATTAATAGGTACAAATATATGGTTTGATAGAAGAAATAAGACCTAGTGTTCAACAGATCAGTAGAGTGACTATAGTTTACAGTAATCTACTGTACCATTCAAACAGCTAAAAGGTAATAATTTGAAATGTTTCTAGCATTTAAAAGGAACAAATATTTAAAGTGATGGATCTTTGCACATTACATGAATGTATTAAATGATTGTGTATACTCCAATACTGTGTATATCTCTTATGCATCAAAAAATAAATAAATATTTAAAAAATTATTAAATTAAGTTTAAAAATAGGAAAACAATAGTGACAATCAACAAAAAGAAAAGTTGGGTTTTTGCAAAGATCAATGAAATTGACAAACCATTAAGTACATTGACTAAGAAAAAAAGAAAGAAGAGTCAAATTACTAAAAATCAAGAAATGAAATTGAGGTATCACTACCAATTTCACAGAAATGAAAAGAATTATAAGAGAGCAAAATATGAATAAAATATGAAAAGTATGGAAGCAAATTGGAAAAATTGGATGAAATTAACAAATTCCTAGAAACACACAACCTACCAAGACTAAATCATTAAGAAAAGTGCTAGTAAACTCATCATTATCATCATTCTGATGCCCACATAACCAAATTGATGCCTGGGGAGAGGGAAGCAAAAATGGGATCTTTCACAAAGACTGGCTTTTTATCCCACCTCCTCATTTAGCAGCACATTTTCAACACCCACTGGTGTCGAATCACTGTCCAACATGGTAGCCACTAGCCAAATGTGGCTTTTTACATTTTAATTTAAGTTAATTAAATTAAGTTATTACTGTAAATAAAATTAAAATTTTAGTTTCCTCAGTGTATTAGCTTCCTCTTGCTGCTGTAACAAATAAGCACACTTACTAGCTTGAAACAACACATCTTACAGTTCTGAGCATCGGAAGTTTGGAAGTGAGTCTTACTAGGGGGAACTCAGGTATCAGAAGGGCTGTGTTCTTTCTGCAGCAGGTTCTAGGGTAAAATCTGTTTCCTTGTATTTTCCAGCTTGTAGAGATCTCCTGAATTCTTTGGTACAGAGTCCCTGCCTTTATCTTCAAAGCTAGTAGTGAAGCATCTTCAGATCTCTCCTTCTGGCTCTGATTCTCCTGCCTCCCTATTATAAAGACCCTCATGATTACATTAGGCTCACTCAGGTAGTCCAGGATGATCTTCCCAGCTCAAGATCCTTGAATTAGGCTCAGTGCCTATAGCACAGTCGTTACAGCGCCAACCACATACACCAAAGTTGGTGGGTTTGAGCCCAGCCCAGGCCAGCTAACCAGCAATGGCAACTGTAACAAAAAATAGCTGGGCATTGTGGTGGGCACCTATAGTCCCAGCTACTTGGGAAGCTGAGGCAAGAGAATCATCATTTGATAAGCCCAAGAGTTTGAGGTTGCTGTGAGCTGTGACACCATTGCATTCTACCCAGAGCAACAAGGTGAGACTCTGTCTTAAAAAAAAAAAATCCTTAAATTAATTATGTCTACAAAGTCTCTTTCCCATACTACTAAACATAGTCACGGGTTCTTGGGATTAGGACAGGGACATCTTTGGGGAAAAATTACTCTGCCTATGACACTCTCAGGTTTTCTATAGCCACATGTATTGGGCAGTGCCAAATATAGAACATTTCCATCTTCACAGAAAGTTCTATTGATCAGTGCAGATCTAGAAGTTAAGAATCTTGAGGAGTTACATAGCTTCTTTGTGCCCAGTATCCTCCTCTGTAAAAATAGCAAGACTCAGTGTAGGGTTGCAAGCAATAAAGGAATTAAGGATAGTGCAGTGGAAATTCTTGTATCTTACAGCAGAATATGAAAACTGTGCATGGCAAGATATAAAAGCCATCTTAACTCCCCACGTGGGCTGCCTGCCCCACACAGGCCCTGATAGGAGCTCATGTTCAAAGACCCTGATACCTGCCCAAGAAACTGTAGGAGCAGCCAGTGGCTCACATTTCTGAGCCCAAAGTAGAGAGCCTATCTCAGCCTCTTTGTCAGGGTGATGACACTCGTTAAGAAACCAAATCTGCAGGGCAAAAACTATTTCAGAGTCTTTAATAAATATACAGGCTTTGAAATTAGGAATGAAACAATCTCCATTAGAGCCAAATCAAGACCCCCAAATTGAATGTATCACAAGAATAATAAAGGGAGCCCAAATGCAAGAGCAACAGGCTGCCAGCTGAAGGCTTTGTGGGTAGTGGTCTTCCCTCTTCTCTCAGTTCTCTCTGCTCCCCCCCTTCCCCAGCATTCATCCACACTCTTGGTCTCACCATGACGGATGGCTCAAACAGGAAAGAGAGCTCTGCACTAAACAGAGCTCAGGCAGTCCACAGAGCAAAACCTTCATTTGCCTTCTGGAAGAAAAACATTAACAATGTATTTTCTCATACAGAAAGCATTCACCTAGCACCTGTTCTATAACAGTACCTGCTGAGCCCTTCCTGGTCCAGCCCTGTCTGCCCAGCCCCCTACCTCCTCTCTCCGCCATGCCTCTCCTATACCCATCCTGAACTCCAGCCACTCAAATTCCTTCAGCCACATGTTTTTCCTTCTGTCTGAAATGCCCTCCCCTACTTAGTATGTCTGGCAAACTCCTCCCCAGGCTTCAAAACCTTAGCTCCCAATCACCTTCTCTAGAAAAGCTTTCCTGAGCCACAAGTTTTCCTCTGCATCCAGCTCCTGCCCTGGCCCCTTCTGCATCTTTCTATTTTTATACCTATGTTATGTTAGACGGCACCTCCCTATCCTCACCAGACCAGGAGTTCCTCGATTCTGAGGACCGTGTCTGGAACATTTCTAAATTTTCAGGACTAAACACAAAGCCTGGCACATGGTGAGTAGCATTAAATGTGCACTGATAAATAAACGGGGAATACACGGGTACGATGTAGTTCCAATCTGGTAGAAGAGGAATGAGCCATACAAAAGTACACGGAACATAAGGCAAACTCTGACTAAGCGTGAAAGGGTTACCTCCACCACTAAGGGATTTCAGAGGGTGAGAGTGGGAAGGGAGGACACTGCAGAGCTTCTTTCTCCTTCTGCTCTGACATCATTTTTCCTCCCCTATGTTTTCTGTTCAGGGAAGGCAGAGCAATTCAGCAGTTAAAAGCTGACCCTGCAGAAGTGAAGTGTTAAGTGTGTCTCCCAGAGACGAGGCTGCAGTGGAGATGTTTGGGTCAGGGTTACTGAAAGGGGAGGGTGACCTGCCTGGGCAGTGCAAAGGTGGCATCTGTGCCACAGGGGAAGTTAGAGACCCCTTTTAGATGGGGCTGGAGTGGGTGGGCAAATTCCGTGGTTTGCCCAGAAAGTTAGGGTCTTTTGGCATGAACATCTCATGGGGTTGGGGGTAGCTAGATCCTTTGTGTTTTTGTCTCAGGAGGAGAGGAGGAGAAGAAAGCGTTCATGTGTGGCTTAATTAGATGCCCCAACATCCCTGACTCTTGTTAAAAGGGGTAATGGGGACAACGTTCTGTCTTTTGAAAGTGCTTCTGGCTGTATAAAGTCATAGTTGTCCTCAGTGAGATGAGTCAGGTGTTGCTAGGGCTGCATGGGTTTGGGGGACATAGGGAAAATCTTTGAGGAGTAGGAGAAATTGGGTAACAAATGCAGCTAACATCTTTTTACCCTGTCTTGAATAATGAGGATGCAAGGGGCAATGTTTAATAACAGGAAGTTAAGATCCATCCCCACGAGCTGTGGAACCAAGGTGTCTCATTGTGAGATCAAGATGAGCAGCTTGCTCTCGGAGCTAGGAGCTGCCCTCTCAGACCGGACTAGACTTGTTAGTATAGAAACAGCATCCTGTGAGAAAGTGCAAGACTCCTTCCCCTGCTATGAGTAGATCCAAGCCTCTATGATTTTGGAGAAGTATTGTTGCTAGAAGGACATACCTGACCCTGTATGAGACCTCAGAGACTTCCTAGAGGCTTTTGGCCAGCTCAGTGGACATTGGTCAGAACTGGTGGGTAGCAATCCTGAGGCCAGTGGTCCTGGTGGAAACTCCTGCCGTGATGCCTAGCCCCACTAGGAAAAGGACTCATTGGATGGCACGCTTAGCTCTAAGTAGGGTGTGAAGGGGAGACTGAAACCTGCTTGGTGCCGGGGAAGAGGGATATATCAGGGGAAAGCAAGACCAGAGTGCAGGGGCTGGTCCAGTTTGTTGGGAGGCATAGATAGGCAGAGGTTCTGTGTAAGAAAAAGACTCCAGCGTCAGTGGAGAAGTTGAAGGAAAGGAGCTCCAGCGTATTTTTCAGAGGCCCCTTCAGTTTACCCAGTGGAAAAGATTCCTGCTAGGGTTGCTCCAGTGACAGGTTGTATGGGTAGGGGGAGGGTAATAGAGCGTGTCTCAGGGAAGAAGTGAAACTTGGTTTGGTCTCCGTGTAAGTGTGATTGTCAGTGGTCTGGGGATAAGGGGAAAGTGGCCTGAGTTTCCTCAGAGCTTTTAATCCATGGAAAAGTAAAGACCAGACAAAAGGCTTCACCTGATAGAAAAGGAAGTTCCAGTTTGGAGTGTAAGGACCAGTGAGAGTGGGCAGAGAGCTATAGAAGCCCCGGATGAAGCCTGGGAGAGCTCCACATAAGGTTGAAAGGGACAGGGTGATGATGAGAGTGACACCACAGAACGTCAGGCTGAGTTCCTATGGGCTCCCCTGGGGCCAAGCTGTTTGAATGCAGAGAGGAGCCTGGGTGAGAAGAGAGATGACCTTGTCTATGGGCCCATGATAGCCCTTTGGGAGGAAGGTAAGTGTTCTAAGGCTTAGGTATACTGCCTGAGAAGGTTGTTAGCCATTTTATATGAAGGATATAAGTGGTGGCCCCCAGAGACAAGGCCACAGGGGAGCAGAGAAGTTCAGGTTAGCTTTATTAAAAGTAACAGTGACCTGCCTGGGCAGTGCAAAGATGGTGTCTGTGCCCAGGGGCAGTTAGAGACCCCTTTTATATGGGGCTGTAGGGGGTAGGCAAATTCCACAGCTTGCTTGGGAGGTTAGGGTCCTTTGGTGCCAACTTCTCAGGAGGTGGGACTAGTCAGATCCTTTGTGTGTTTGTCTCAGGAGGATAGGAGGAGAAGGAAGGGAAAGCGTGCATGTTTGGCCGCATTAGGCCCCCCAAGAGAGGGGGTGAATTCAAAGCCCTGTACAGGGTCAGGTTACCTGTGTATATATCCTATTGGAGACTCAGATTCCTCGACATAAATGTCTGCCACAAAGACACTGTGGGAATGAGATGAACAGGCATGGCCTACTGTCAGGGCTCAGAGCAGGAAGCAGAAACCACACTAGCCAGAAAGAGAATGAAGCTGGGAATTATGTGAGGCCAGGCCCTGGGGAGTTACTCCCAGAATGCACAACACTTGTCCCCCAACGCCACACTCAGGAACACTCCCCATCTGCGAGGTTGCAGGCCAGCAAAGTGTCTCTCTTGCACGCATGTAGGGGAGGCCTAGGTGGAAGTCAGGGCATCTCATGATGGGAAGGTCTGGGGAGAGAATGAAGACCCACAGGACAGTACCTGAGCCCGTGGATATAAGCCCTCTAGGCAGGGACTGAGTGAGAGAGGCATCCACCCCGTGTAAGTCAAGCTTAAAGCAGCACTAAAAACAAATCAACAAGTCCAACAAGGGTCACTTTTCCATGGATGACCCATTGGATACTGTTACACAACACCAAATTCTTTCCTTATAAGATCTGGTTGCCCTAAGAACACGCTTGGCCACCTAACTGAGTACTGCCCAGAGACTCCCAGAAAAAAATGAGATGAGACTTTAATTGTATCTGCAGGCTCTGTGTCCAGCAAGTAAGTAGAGTGAGCAGGGAGATTTGGGCTTATTACAATTGTTAAATACCATAAAAGCCCACAGAGGGGAGGGGAGCCCTAGATTATATGGCATTTTAGATACAATCCATGATGGTCCAGAGTTTTTCTGAAACTGTATTTTTCTATCTCATGAATCAAATGAGTAGAAATTCAAGAGTCTGAACTGGAATTACCCCTCTAATGTGAAGCTCCCAGCTGCCCTGGCCAGCTGGTCATCAGCCCAGTGAACAGACCAGCCTCTGATTTGGTGTAAGAGGCATTTGGCACAGGGGAAGCAGGAAAGGGTCAAATGGAACAGTCCCAGGCCACCTTGCTCATGATGCTCACACACCACTCTGCATGTCACATTCCGGCCGGATTCCAGGGAAAGCCTTCAGGATGGAGCTACAAGGATGAAGATCAGCATGATACAGAGCAACAACACCCAAAAGACACAAAATTCTCAAGCAGAAAATCAATCCTTCCTTTCTACTTCCTTCTTTCCCACCTTTCTTTTTTCTTCATTCATTCCTTTCTCTCTCTCTCTCTCTCTCTCCCCTCTTCTCTTTTCCTTCATTCCATCCTAACTTCCTTCCTCCATTCATTTCTTCAACAAATTTATGTTCTGCTATAACCTAGAACTAATCTAGGCCTAGGCAGAAAGTAAGACACAATCTATGCCCCTGGAAATGTGTGATAAGATGTTGGGTAGTGATGAGTGATACAGGGAATAATAAAGCACAGCGATATGGGTGGAACAGAGAGCAGGGAGATTCTTTGAGACCATGGAATCAGGAAAGGCCTCTCTAAAGAGAAGGCATGCCAGGGAGTAGCAGGTGCAAAGGTCCTGAGGCAGAGGAGTTTCTTGTTGGGTTTGAGGAGCAGGAAGGTGGCCATCATGGAGCCAAGTGGTTGGAGCCAAGTGAGTGAAAGGAAGGGAATGAGGAATGTCTGGAAGGCAGTAGGGTTGGGCCCCACAAGACCTTATATTCCAAGGCAAGGACTGGGCTTGTATTCCAAGAGTTAGGGAAGCCCTGGAAGTACAAGCAGGGGAATGAGATGATCTGACTCTCAGTTTTAAAAATCTATTCTGTATACACACTAAAGTATTTAGGGGAAGGAGTATTCATGTCTATAGCTTACTTTGAAATGCATTAAAAAATAAGATGGATTGAGGAACAGGTAGAGGAACAAATGGATAGAGAGATCTGTGATAAAAGCAAGTACAGTAAATGTTCATGGCTGAAGCCAGGGATGGAGTGGCATCGACTGTGAGTTGGGATGCAGCTCGTCTAGGCTGGAACCCTGTCTCTCCCACCTGCTATGTAGCTTTGAGCAAATCACCTAATCTCCCTGAGCCTTCATTTCCCTGAGAGCAAAATGAAGATAATAAAATTTACCACACAGTGTTCTTTTCAGTAATACAACTTACATAAATTTTCTAGAATTTTGATTAGAAACATAGTGGATACTTAATAAATACTAGTTCTGCTAAATATGCATGGAAAGCTCTTGAAATTAATTGGTGATGTCAATAAGGACTTGAAACACAGACTCTGCTACTTTAAAACACTAATATGGTACTGAAATAAGTAAATAGATATGAAAAGATTGTTTGTATAATAAAAAATAAAATCCCTAAGTAATACAAGGAAGGAATAAAAAAAAATAAATGAGGCTCCCCTTTAACCTGTAGGAAAACTTCTGGACATTTTCAAACCAAAAAGGTCCAACATAGAAACTTTAAGCCCAGTTTCCAGTAGTTTTTTGGACTGACAATAAAAATAAATAAAAATAGAAATGAATCTCACTGCAAAGCTTAAGCAGTCATAGCCCCAACAGTTTATGATCTCACTAATGACTTTCCTTATGTCTTTAACTTTTAAATTTTGGCTAAACTCAGTAGTAAAAACTGCCAAAATGCTATAGGCAAAAGATATTCTTTTGTAAGGTACTGGAAAGTCCTTGTGAGATATCCGGTAAATTGAATTTCTGTGCCAAACCAGCTGAATCAATTGATTACTCCTCACAAAAACATTCCCTCCAGTTCTCTTCCTTTCTCTCCTCCTCTCATTCCTTTAACTTTCTGCCTTCCCCCAAGTCCCTCTGGGATTGCCTCACTCTCCTGGAACCTCTGACTCAGCTGTATAAATAACAGGAAAAATAATTAGAAGTCAGGAGGTCAGAGGCTCCAAATGCCCGTTTGACAATGTCCTCTTTTCCCACCAGGACTTGGCGTCTTGATTTCCTTGTGAGAGCAGTTTTTGTGAATCCAAGTCGTTCAGGTAGTGAAACAGTGGCACTTTGGGCCTAGTAGGAATCCTGATCTGAATTCCATACCACGCGGAGTGCTGCGAGTCAGTGCTGCTAGCCAATTCTGCTGTAATATAGACCAATGAACAGCTGGGAAAATCTAGGCATCCTCTGTAGGGTACTAATTGAGATGATTGCTCCACCTGGGCAATTTAATGTTCAGTGAATTTCAATGTGTTTAATGGGTGTGAAACTCAATAAAGATAGCAAGCATGTGTATAAGATGCCAGATGAGAAACCGAGGCGCAGAAAGGCAAAGTATTGGTCCACACTTATCAGCCAGCGAGTAGGGCCAGGATTTGAACACCACTGCAATATAATTCCTGTCAAACCCAATTCAATCCCTTTTCCACTGCTGGTCACCCCGCATTAGTTCCCTTAGCAGCCCACTGCCGGGCCTCGCAGTGGACCAGAGAGGGCACCTGATGACCTGGCTGAATACACCAGCTGATAAAACTGCCCGCCCTTGATCAGTCACAGCCTCTGACTTACACAGGTGCTGACCACTTCCTCGCAAAATATAAAAACTAAAAAATCTTTTAAAATAACAACAAATTTGAATCCTACTAGAATTATGGTTTTAAATGTCAGTAGACACTGACAGACCAGCGTGGCCCTGGGGAAGCCGGACTGTGCAGGGACAACAGAATCTCCTGAGGGAAACCTCAGCACAAGGGAGGAGTCTGACGTCTGACCCTGCAGCCCAGCCCAAGCCCTGTGGCCTTGCGCTTAGGCGGCAGGTTGTGTATCCCAGGAGAAAAGAGATGGCCATGTGGGTCTCAATGAGTCTTGCTGTGTCCCCATGTACCAAAACCAAGAGGTGCCAGGTGAGCATGGTGGCTCATGCCTGTAGTCCTAGCAAACTAGGCAATGGAGGTGGGTGGATTACTTGTGTTCAGGAGTTCCAGACCAGCCTAAGCAAGAGCAAGACCCCACCTCTACCAAAAATGTGAAAAAATTAGCTGGGAGTGGTGGTGCATGCCCGTAGTTCCAGCTACTTGGGAGGATCTCATGAGCCCCAGAGTTTGAGGTTGTTGTGAGCTATGCCACCATGGCACTCTAGCCTAGGACAAGAAAGTAAGACTCTGTCTCAAAAACAAACAAACAAAATTAATTGGTGGGGTGGGAGTGGGGATGAGAGTGGGAGTCGTCTCACTTCCAGAAGAGCAACTTGGATTCTAAGTGTGGAAGCCAAGCTTTGCAGCACAAGGACTCGGGGTGACCTCCCAGCTTTAGCAGCCCTGCTGTGGGGGGGGTCAGGGAGGACTGGGGGTGTATCAGGTTTCCTTGACCTTGCGCCTCAGAAAGGCTCCAGGCCCAGGTCACCCAACTGTGGCAAAAGCATGGGCATCAAGGCACAGTTCAGCTCAGAGGAGCACCTTTGGAGTACCTATAAAACCATCTGTTTATCGGCCATGGTAGCAAGCAACAGCCAGGACTGGTTCTCAAATGCTGGCAAGCACCCCTGGAGATGTCCCAGAAACGATGGGAGTTAGGGAGGGAAAGTATTCCAAGGCTAGAATGCTTGCTGATAAGTGGGTGGAGCCTTCAGGGGTCAGCTTATTGCAGCCACCTCTAGACTCACCAGCTTGTGAAACCCGAGTAGTCAGAACATGGACATTTTGAAGCTGGGGCATTCTGACTCTGTCTTAAGTGGGTGTTGAAAACATAAATGGCAAAGTGTCCATGTTCCTGGATTAGATCACCAGTCAGTTTCAACTCCATCACTGTCTACACGATACAACATAAAAACGGCATCAAAAACTGTTGTAAACACCTGCTCTTCTCCCTCCCCGGCCACCTACCACAGCTCCAGACTCTGAACCCAATGTGGGTGCCACTAGCTCCAGTGTCCCGACTGTGGGGAGACCCTCTCTGTCCTGGCTGCAGCTCTGCAGGCCCTCCTTATGCCTAGGTCCCCTGCCTTGGAATAAAAGAGGCTTGAATACAAAGGGCCTAGGGCTTCAGCATTTTAGAGCAAACCTTGGGCATTGACCTTACAAATCCCAAATCCTCGGCACCTGGTCAGAGAAGCTGCAAACTCTGGAGGAAATCTGGGTTGACTCTTGTTAGTAACAAGGACTAGACCAGGGGAGCAATTGGTCTTCACATCCTCCTTTCAACTCGCCAAACACTAGCTCGCACAAGGCTCCTTTAAAGGACCTGATATAAGGCCTCTGCTTTACAACAGAGCCCAGTGAGAACTGCAGAGGCCACACAGTAAATTAGGGACTGAGCCACAGGAATTTGAGCTCAGGTCTCCTAGCTGCCATGAATGACTATCTTCATTCCTCTGCTTATTTCCTTGGGGTTCAGTTAACAAGCTTGAACCAGGCCTAGGGAGATCACCAGGTGAAAGGCTGTTTCCTTCCTTGCATGCCAGGAAGAAGGAGCCTATAAAACAGTGTGGAATCCATAAACCCGGCAACCTGCAGATCTCGCCCGTGTAGGAACCCTGAGGCAGGGGTGAAATCACTTTGTTTGGGTCCCTTGATTCTTTAGTTCAGCACTGGGATCAATCATTGACCTATTTCTTTAAGCATTTGTGTCCCACGCTTAATGAAATTATTTTTAAAGTCTAAGGTATCCTGGAACGGACTATGTTGTGATGAGTCACAAACATGACACTGTTTTTGAAATCCTAATTAGCAACATCACAAATGATGTGCTAATCTGATATAAATCATTATTGATTTATTTACCAGATGAAGTAAATTAATATCAGCTTTTATCATGTTATGATAAATTCTAAACAAGTCACAGTTAAATAAACGCTATCCCTTGCCAAGCTCCAGTAACTCTAGTAAAATGTCAGACCCCAATATTTACTAACATTTAACCACCCACGGTTGCCAACACTTCCACAAGGGAAAACCATCCTTCCAGGAAACCCAAAACTATGCACACTTTGACTAGGGGGCCTCCCACATTAACTGGGAAAATGACAAGGTCAGATGAGAGCCTCATAGATCTAGGCCCTTCTTGCAGTGCAAACTAGCCTGTGCATTTCTCTACCTCTTGCAAATATGAAAACATCCACAAAGTGAATGCATAGCCTTGCAAATTCTATGAATAGTCATTTGGGCTGTATATATTTTTTTTTTCTGTAATTCCCCTGAAGTCCAAATATACTTTTTTTTTTTACCTTGACCTTGAACTTCTCCCCAGAGGGCAGCCAGAAGCCTTCAGAATGCTACCCTTAGATAAAAGATGAGCGAATTGGCACATTCCTCCAGACTCCCTTCTCTGACATGCCATATTACCACCTCACTTCAGGGAGCCAAGGTTCCTAGCACCTGCAGGGCTAGTGTGAAAACCACACTCGCATAGTTTCTTAGGCATGGCATCTTGGTACAGATTTCAAATTGCTTGCAGGGTGAGGCCTTTGGGGATTAAGTGTGGTGCTGCTTCTGACCAGAGGAGACCCAGGGCTTTGAAGTAGACCTGCTACCAGGGAGAAGCCCTGGAGGTCACTATGTCCCTATAGCTGAGTTTTCCCAGAGGCATCTCAGTCTATCCAGACTTTCCCTCACAGGCCAGGTTGTAGGATCTAACTCAGACTCTTCTGGCATTTGAATTGCAGCCTATCCCTTGGTGCTGAGAGCCGCTATACCTTTGGGCTTTTGTCATCACAGAGAGAAAAGATACTGAGTTTTTACCATGAGTTATGTACATGCTCCTCAAGTCTCTGTCTCTAAATTCTAATTATTATCATCATCATCCTTAAAAATTATCTATCATGTGACCGTGCATTAAAAAAGCCAGGCACCTCACCATAGCTCTGACATTGACTTTAATATATTTTTTTCTTTTTTTTTTTTTTTTTTTTTGAGACAGAGCCTCAAGCTCTCCCCCTGGGTAGCGTGCCGTGGCATTACAGCTCACAGCAACCTCCAACTCCTGGGCTCAAGCGAGTCTCCTGCCTCCGCCTCCCAAGTAGCTGGGACCACAGGCGCCCGCCACAACGCCCGGCTATTTTTTTTTGGTTGCAGCCGTCATTGTTGTTTGGCGGGTCCGGGCTGGGGACTCGAACCCGCCACCTTAGGTGTACGTGGCTGGCGCCTTAGCCGGTTGAGCTATAGGCGCCGAGCCAATATATTTTTTTCAATGAAACTAATTTGATTTTCCTTAAAGGACTAAAAGTCTCTGTTAAGTATAGATTTAAAAAATCCCTATCTTAACCATCTGTAATAGCTGTGTCGCTTAGCCCATAGTCGATTTCCATATATTTCCTATATTTTTCTAAGTGTTTCTAGACACTTAGTTTGGTGAAAACATCTCTTACGTTCCTGTAAAATTATCTAATCATTGAAAGGTCCATTTGTACCTTCTTTGGCAAATATATTGTGGGTATGAGGTGTTTGTAATTTTACTATAGGTCAAAAAGCCTGATACTCCTTCCTGACACTTCATCATTATCTTTAGTGAATATATATATTTTAAAATAATATTAGAGGGATAATAATACTGACCTCCAATAGAACGTGAAAGAACACAATGAGATTATGTACAAATACCACCTACTGAAAAGCCTTGGGCACATAGTAGGTACTCCTAATACTTTGTGTAACAGGAGCATAGCACCTAGTTGCTCTCAATTTCTACCAAATAACCTGAGGATATAGGAAAAGATAAAAACTGACAGTCCTACCAAAAACTAAGACTGACAGTGGCCGACTCCCCCCCCCCATGAATAAAGACAGCGGGATTTGGAATGACAAGTGTGCACACCAACTACCCACGGGTATATATGCAGTAACGAGACCCAAAAGGACAGAAGTCTTAACTCAAGGAAAACACGTTCCACACATTTGATGACAAACAGAGTCTGGCTGAACATACCCATGACTAAGGATGAGTAAATCTTAAAACATACCATGAAAGAAATATTTGAGACTAAGAAAAAGGAAACCTTTGTATTGAATGCTAGGAGGAAGAGTGGACCTCTGAAAGGAATCTTTCGAGAGGATATTTTTAGTGGGCGGGTTGACCTCCTCAATTGGATGAAGAAAAGAGGATCCATCTGTACAAAATAGGAAAATGAGTAAAGAAAAAAGAGGCTGAGATAAAAAGACAACACAATGAGAACTAAAAAGGACGATGAGAAAGATAATAGAGGAAAGAATGGAAACCAGAAATGCAACAAAAGAATTAAAATCCTCATTGTTGGCAGCATAGAGTAGAGGCTGCAAAAAACAGAACCAATAAATGAAGGGTGAACTTGAAAAAGCACCCCCAGAACACAGAGGGAAAAATATAGAGGACAGACCGTGAATAAACAACATTATCGGTGTCTTTGAGGTGGATAACATTGCAACATGACTGCCAAGGATGTAATTTTCAAAGATTTTCTTTCCCTGAGGAAAAAAGGAAGTTAACTTCAGAAGGAGTCACCATGTGCTAGTCTAATATCAATGAAAATAGGTCCACACCTGCATATTTTGGGAAACATATTTTAATTTCAATGATATATTTTTAAAAGTCCTGCATATAGCTGGGTTACATACAAAGGAGTAACAATCAGGCTGGCCTCAGATAGCAGTGCAATACTGAAGTCCAGCACACAAAACTCCCTTGCAAAATTCCAAGGAAGGAGAAGGTGAGGTAAGAAGCAGGCAAGCCGTCTTTCGTGTGGGAAAGCAGCTCAAAGACATTCCAGTTATGAAGCATCCACGCGTCCTCACTGAGCAAGATGATTGAAGACGTACATTAGTAAAGAGAACAATCAAATTAAAAGTCTTAGATCATTTTCCTTTGCTCAGTTTGGGTTTCAGACTCAGGCAGTCATTTGGATTATGTGTTGTACATAGATTCTCCAAACTAGCATGAACTTGGCCCTGTTAAAGTTGCTGCTTCTTCCCAATAATAGGAAATGTGTGTCTTACTCCACATCCTTGGCTTTGTTCAGAGGGAAACTTGCTGAACTCCATGACCGCCATTCCATTCCATCACTTGCTAACAATACCAGAACACGTTGCACAGTTGGAACACTTTGTCAGGAGAACTGTTCAAATAAGTGCTTAAATGTAGCCTGTGTACCACGATCAGTCAATGCTTACTGCCCAAGAGCTGGAGGGACTTTGCATCTTTCAGAGTTCTTTGTTTCATTAACTGCATCGCTGGGCTTTCAAAATTGATAAAGATCAGTGGCTGATATCCTCTTCATATCATCTTCCTTCTAGAGGTTGTGGAGTTCCTTCACTGAGTCTGCTTAAAAACCCAATAGGCAATATGATCTGGATTATTTTAAAAATGCATAGAAGAAAAGCTGTCAAGATGCCTGTTAATGAATTAGCAGCGATTACCCTCGAGTGCCAAGAGATTGCTAATCTGTTACTCCTTTTTTACATTTTCTAAAACCGGGGGGAAAGAGCCCCAAGTTTTTGACAACTATTCTTTGTAATTTTGTATTTACCACCTGATTATGACTATGTAAAAAACACGTGCAACTCAGAAGAATTAGCAGGATGTACAGGAACACGCTTACAGCAATCGTCTCTAAGGAGTAGCATATGAGTTGAATTTATTTTCCTCCTTCTACATTTCCAAATTTCAAAATGTTCCCTACTGAGCAGATAAATATTATTATCAATAGGAACAATAAAAGGAAGAAATTCAACACCTGGATTTTTTACCCTTCCCTGTCCTGGTTGAGAGAAGCAAGAATGCAGACAACGTGTGGAGCTGTCTGCACTTCTCAGGGCCTTCCAGCCCCATCCTTCACCACGGGCCTGCCTTCAGGGCTGGGCCACAGCTGGGCAGCCACTCATCCATACCAGTGGGCTCTTTGGGGTCAGAGTAGTGTCCTGGAGTCTCCCGGCAACCAGTATCACTGAGTATCCTTAAGGAATTATATGCCATAAGTACCTTCCTGACAAGCCATGAACACCCCACCCCCAGAAGCCTGCTCGCTGAAAGTGGGGGCCTCTCCCCTCCTCCCCTGTTGGGAGCTGGAAGAGGTGAGGGGTCAGCTCTTGAGACCACGGGTAGTGTGTGTTTTCCTAAGCTAGGAAAAGCAGCCTTTCAGACAGAAAGGTGAAAATGTGAACTAAAAATAGAGTGGCCCTAGCCCCGGCCGGGGGTGAAGGCAGCAAATAGCAGACACAACAGAAGGACCGTCTGAGCTGAGGACAGATGGCTGCTCTTGGCCCCCTTGCCCAACTCCATCACACCCTGTCCTCTGGGGCTTCCACTGCTGCTGAGCGAGGACCTCCAGAGCCTGGCACCTCTCTCTCACCACAGGCATCCCAGGATGGTGCCAGGGGGTTTGCTCTTGAGAGAGAGGCTACTCCCATGGCTCTTGCTGGCTCTCAGGAAAACTCATTCTTACCAAAGAACTTAAAAAACCTTGCCAAAGCAGAACATGACCATGGCCAAAAATGTCCAGTGAGTTCAAGGACAGCATGTTCCACAACTGAGGCCCCAGATCTGCTCTTGCTGGGCCAGCTGGCCTGTCTCAATGGAAGTCTTACTGGCCTTTCTTTCCAGCTAACAGCAGCAGGCAGGACAGGAGCCATCCTGGGAGGGGACCCACCTGTAATACTCCGTTTCCACTCTCGTCAGCACGGCATGCTACTCCCTCGTGCTTTACCGCTGTGCACTGCAGACTTCTTCACTTTATTCCTCTGTGAATAGCAAAACACAAGTCACCAAAATTTTGAAATAATTCAGAAGGACCCCATTTATCCACTGGGTGTTTGCTTTGTCTTTTTTAAGGTGTGCTACAGATGGGTAAAGATGCGCTGCTGGTGCACAGTGAAGCTTTGAAAGAGCTGATTTTCAGCACGGCAGCCAGGGCAGCAACGACGATTCCACATGAGGGCTGCAACTATAGAGGTGTGTGCAGGGTGCAGGGACCCCAAGCAGGTTTTGAGGTAGCCGGGACTAGCAATGGCAGGAAGCCATGATCAGCCCCATGGCTGAAGGGACAAGGAAAGACGTTGTCACTAATATGTGGTTACCGGTGAGGAGTAGGAAGTGAGTAGGAGTCACATTATTTGAACATCTTCAAAGCATATACCTGTAACCCTCCCCATCACCACCCCCGCCCCCGTAACCACTGCTCCCATGGTAAGGGCAGCCCAAATCCCTGCCAGCCACCTGGTTCCATAGGAAAGTATCTCAAAGGAGCAAATCTATACACCTTGTTAAATTCTCTGCCTCCTCAACAGAAATTAAACTTTCCCTACTTCAGACCACACTGATTTTCATCCCTAACCAGAAGTTTGGACCTACTCTGTCTCACTCGGTGATCACAGAACAATTCCGAATTCTCTAGCACTTCTAGCTGCAAGCATTTTGGATAAGGGATTGTGGCCTGTGGTCTGGAAACTGCAAGGACCTTGCCCTGCTGCTTGTTCCTCTTCCCCCGCAAGTGTGCAACCAGGTGAGAAACACAGGCCTGTTCTATGAATTTCTGGGCAAGGCTTTAACACCCTACTTTGGTAAAAATTGAATTAGAGCTGGACACTTGGGCTTACCAGTGGTTCTCAACCTTCCTAATGCAGCGGCCCTTTAATACGGTTCCTGGCAATCCACAGGTTGAGAACCACTGGCTTAGACCATTCATCCTCTGTCCTCTGACTCAAATTGGGGACAAGCAATTGAGTGACCCAGGCTGCTTTAGGCTGACCCTGGTCAGCAGCAGAGGAGCACAGAGGAAGTGGCTGGGCCTGCCTGGAATGCAGGTGGGCTCTCTACGCAGGGTACCTCAAAGTCAGCTGGAGCCCAGGAGGAACTCAGGTCTCAGGCAAGTCAGATTAACACACCTATAGGAGAAGGTAGAACTAGTATTGGGGGTAAGCAAAGAGAGAAATCTTAGGGAGATGGAGTAGAAATTTCCTTTTGAACCATTCCCTCCAAGGGCACCTTGCTTTGGGGATTGTGCTGTTTAAAGGGACACATTTAATTTCTTTGGCAGCGAATAAATTCACTAGGAGGAAAAAAAAAAACAATAAACATATTCAATTCTGGATTAATCCCTTCTCCAAGTCACCAGAGGAGATGGCCACTTCTTCATACGAGAATATAAAATATCTCACCTCCAAATGGCCCTTTATAATTTTTTAACATTTTATTTTACCGTGATAAGAACACTTCGCATGAGACTCTCATAACACACTTGTGAGCGAGCGACACAGCTCTGCTAACTACAGACGCAGTGTTGTGCAGATCCCCAGAACTCATGTCTTGCTAAAGTGAAACTTTATGCCCACTGACTAGCACTGCCTCGGTTCCCTCTCCCCCCGGGCCTGGCAGCCACCCTCCTGCTGCTGCTTTGATGGGTTTGGCTACTTAGACACCCTGTAGGAGCGGGATCATGCAGCATTTGTCCTGCGACTGGCTTGTTTCTCTTAGCACCACCTTCTCCAGGTTCATCCACGTGTTGCACAATTTGCTTCCTTTTTGCTAAAAGCCTTTCCAAGGAGGTGACTTCCCGCCATGTCTCTTACCTCCTGCGGCAACCTGGGCACAGCCACCAGAGCGGAGCAGTGAGAGGGGAGGGGAGCTCTATTTCCAGGCCCTCTAACCAGATGGCTGACCTCTGAACACTATTTATGGTCTCTGGGCGTCAGTTTCTTCTGTAAAATTAAGTGATTATATTAACTGCCATTAAGGTCTCCTCTGCCTCTGAGTGGTTATGATTCTGTGTGGATTAGATAATGCAGCAAACATGTGTCTAGGGGCGAATGTCTATAGACATCTACACATGTATGCTTAAATAAATACATTTCCTCCCCCAGGGTCTTTGCCACCTGGGAAAAGTTTGTTTAATGGCAGTTCCAACACTGAATTTCATAAGAGTAAAAAGCATTTTTTCAGCATCTTTCCCCAGTATGCTTTTTTGTTTTCCTTTTGTTTTTTTTTTTTTTTAAGAAAATGCCATAATATAAATGTTAAGATCATTATAGAAAAAGAATCTTTCCTGATGAGCTTGGGATCCTATAGTAATTACATTAACCCAGGCCTTTTATTGCTGGTTAATGAAATTCTTTTAAAATTGAACCAGCTTCAAGTAAACTGATTTGCATTGATTGGGTGATGTATAGAGCTCAAGCCACTCTATGTATAAGCAAATTAAAAGCCTGAAGCCTGTACAGCCAAGCTGCCCAGTCCCTGGCTGAAAAAAATTGATCCTATGATTCCCTCCAGGGACACCTTGCTTTGGAGTTGGTGCTGTTTAAAGGGGCACAGTCAATTTCTTTGGCAGAAAATAAATTAATTAGGAGAAAAGAAAAATTATGTTTGGTGCTAGACTAAACCTTCTTCCAAGTTACCGAAGACAATTTTTATAATGGAAAAATCATCTTGGATTTCTTCTAAGTCCATCTCACACACCCTGAAATGACACAACAGAGGTGAAACTTCTGTGCTAACTTCTGTCCCCAGCTGTTCTCACCACACGGCTCACGTGGCTCCCGGCTGGGCGGTGGCCTCCCATAGGCTGGTTCACCTTTCATCCACCTGCTGCACTGCGCCGGTGTCTGCCATTCTCCCCATCAATCCCGACACTGCTTCTTCTTCTGCCAGTGCAGATCAAGGGAGGATCAAACACAGAGCCTCATAGGAGCCAGAACCGGAAACTGGGGGTCTCAGGGTCTCAGTGCCACCTCTCATTAGCTGTGTGACCTTGGGGATCTCTATGCCTCAGTTATTTCCGCTGTAAAATGGGGAACTAACAGCATCGACCTGATGGAATTATTGAGAGGATAATGTACAAAAGCTCTTAGCATTGAGCTAAGTGTTCAAAAAACATCAGCTATTCTGTCGTTGTTATTAGCATTGTTATTAGGAAGTTCAAAGCAGGTCATCCTTGCTCTGCTGTTCCAGAACTGACTCTAGCAAGAGGCCCTTCACAAGTCCTTGGTCAGACACTAGGGATCTAGCACCGAGAATGACAGGTTTATCCTCTGTTCTATAGAGACAGAGGCAGATATCAAGCAAATATTTGCACCGATAATGACTTCCGTTGCAGTTAGAATACACGTGTAAATGAGAAGTAGAGGGTGTGTACTAACCCAGTTGTGGGAGCAGGGTGAGGGCAGGCCTCCCCTAGACTTCCCTCAGAGAGAGGAATGAAGTGGGAGCTCCCCAGGCAGAGGACACTGGAGGAGGCCAGAAAAGAGTTCAATTCCTTGAGCACTGTGGTCTCATCCTAAGAGCTCAGGCAGTGATACTCCTGCTAGGCAAGGAACCCACTTCATCAAGTTTGCTTTATAAGACCATCTCCCTACCTTCAGTGTGGAGGAGATTAAAGGCGGGCAGGATACCCAGAGAGCAGTCAGGAGGCTCCTGAAAGGACCTGGGTGACAGACAGGCCTGAGGAATGGGGGTTGGGGGATGACAGTTCTCAAGTATAGGGAATTGAAAGAGCTTTTCAGAACAACATTGGAAAAGGACCAGCAGCAGATTTCTGGAAGGAGATACCTTGGGTCCTTGAGCAGCAAATGAGAGAGAATATGGAAGACCAGAGCATGAGAAATGCTTACATGCTTACTCCCTCCCCAGGAGTATGAATTAAATTCAGTCCTTGTACATGGAAATCTTGTAGTCTGCTAGAGTTTGTATGTTTGAGTCCTGCTAAAACATATATATTAGCCCCAAAGGCAATGGTATAAGGAGGCAGGGCTTTGGAGAAGTGGTTAGGACATGAGGGTGGAGTCCGAGGAAGCTTGTTTTACCCCTCTGCCCTGTGCAGTATGATGGGAAAACAACTGGGAATTGGGAAAAGTTGCAGAGAGGAGGTTCCCTGGGGCTGGAAGTCTGGAAGAAGGAATAAGAATCTGCCTGTAAAGAGGAAAGGAGGAATGTGAGCCCAGAGAGCGCAGGCACAGGCCCAGCACAGGAGGAGAGGGCCTGCCTTCCCAGGAGCTGCCAGCTGACTGCAGTGTGTGGGGATGTGGGGCCCAGGCAGGAAGGTGCACTCCACTCCTGGCCATAGAACTCTCCAGATGGAAAGACTAGAAAGGGGAAGGCCAACGATAATTTTATTTATATAAATATTAGTGTTTGTTGTTTATTTACATACCCATCTCATTCTAAACAGTATTTGGAGGGTCCGGCCACATGGCAGCCTAGGCTGTATCAACACAGTGCATATGGCCAGGAAAGGCTTGATGCAGCATATTTCTCCAAGGTGGATTTGGTAGAACTCAGCAACCCAACATATAAGGGTGAGACCTGGTTAGGTGGCTAGGGACATCACAAATACCAAGAGAGGAAAGGCATCAGGGGATGAGAAATAAGAAAACTCCATGCACATACAACATATAGTTGGCATAAACTAGATGTTAAGGTTTCTATAGGTCAGTGGGAAGGTGTGGCTGAGGAGACATCTGGATGTTGAGTTATCTGCTCAGATGTGACAGTGAAAGCCATGAATTAATCTATCTAGGAAAGTCTAGAGAAAGAAAAGAGAGATCCTGGGGCTGTGACTTTGTCAATTGTCCAAAGTTTTAGGCAAAGGAGAAAATGAAGACGAGCCACCCAGGGAACCTGAGATCAGAGGGGTCAGAGAACCACAGAAAAAGGAGAGGACTGATAGTCACAGGAGTCAAGCAAGATCATATGAGACCAAGTAGTAAAAAGACAAAAACAGGCCACTCATGGTCATCCCTGACCATGGAAAGAGCCGAAGGTCAGAAGCCAGACTGGAAGTCCAGAAGGGGCAGGCAGGGAGGTGTTGAAGGCAGTGGAGCTAGGTTGGGGGTGAGAACTTCAGGGCTGCAACAGACCTCATGAGTGACCTTGGGAAAGTCTCCTTCCCCCTCTAAGCTTGAAAGTCTCTCTTAAGAAATGGGGACAGCATGGCACCTGCTCCATTCCGTGGTTGTGAGGAGTACATGAGACAATACAGAGAAGTTCCTGCCACCCATCAAGTGATGAGGGAACACCAGAGTAGGGGCATTGGAACATGGGCTGCAAGCAGGGAGAAAGAATTCCAAATTCCACCCCGGGAGAAGGGGAAATTGATGAGTCGAGATCTCAAGGGAGGGCTGGACGGATTGGGGTCTATAGTTTGAGTTTAGGAATCATCCCTAAAGAAGATGACAGATAGCAGCTTCTCTATAGGTGAAGGGGGTGAATGTACAGGAAAGAGAAGAGAAATGGAGAGTTCATGGCTGAGGACTCTGTTCTCCCTGGTCAAGGGAGAATTTTGGCCTGCATTTTGGCCTTCAGAGCAAACTCACTCTCCTGACTGTTCTTCTCACCTGTGTGGCTGAGAGGCTGCCCTGTGATGAGTCATGGATCCCTCTGCCCATGAAGGGGCTACACCCCCACCCACCTATAGAAGAATCAGCATGAAGCTTGCTCAGAGCCCTCAGTGGAAGTCAGAGTCTGGTCACCTGCTCTACAGGACTTTTAAAACCTTTTGATCCTTTTCTTTGTACAGCTGCATTCATTCATTCATTCATTCACTACTTTGCTCCTTCCTTGGAACAAACACTGGCCTGCTGTGTACCAGATACTCAAGGAAACAAAGCTCTTTTGAGAAACTTACAGACTAGTAAGGGAGACGGACAAAGGAACAAAGAATTAATCATAAAAAATTAAGGTACCCTGCTTCTAAATCAAGGCACATAAGATTGGAGGTGGAGCAGAAATGCAATGAAAGGTAAGAAGGAAGGAGAAGAGTCTTTACAGAGATTGGGGAAAGTCAGCTAGAAATCATAGGCTCAGCTTTTTTCTTGGTCCTAGCTGTCTGCAGCCTGCTCAACCTGTGACCAGAGCGAGCAACAGTGAACATCAGTCCATGCATCAGACAGCATAGGCTAGGTTATGCTCTGGTAATAACCAAGCTCCACAATCTCAGTGACATCACACAATAGATTATTTCAAAGGCCGGGTTTGCTGTTTTCTCAAGGATCACACTTTTAAAGATACTCTGTCATTACTGGTTTTCCTAGATGAAGACCAGGATGTGAAGGAGGTAAAGACCTGTCAGAGTCCAGCAGATAAAAAGGCAATATCTCTAGGTGATGAAAGCTAGGATGAAATACTATGAACTCATCATCAAAATTTTCATGTTAAAGCCAAAGTGGGAGGGAATTCACCTTATTAAATTAATTAGGACAAAAAGTACATGATTTATTGGAAAAGAATCTTAGGTTGAGTTTTCACTATCACTTCTGTCCCAGGTACGTGCCTTTCATATAATTAAAGAATGTTTTAAATATTTAATTTTCTTAGAGAATTATATAAGTTTCTGTCTTAGATACATAATGGATTTCCATGGAATTCTCCTTGAGATTATTTGCATGTAATTATGTGGGGAAATTTAACCAACTAACCATATAGTTAATGTTCATTGTTTTGTATTATATAATTATGAATTAAACTAAAATATACAGAAAGTCTTAGAATGAAACTTGAACCAGTTAGTCTGATCCAAATTCAATTAATCATTTTTTTCCTTTATTGCCATTGTACATAAGCAATTTCAATTGCTAATGTAGTTGCAATTTAAGTAAAATTTCAAATATGTTTACAAAATAGCTAACAAATTTGCATGCATATATTGATAATTAATGTCATCTTAGATTAAAAGGTGTATACATTTGTCATTTAAAAATTAAAACAAAAATGAAAGTCAGCTTATCCCTGGGTCTGGTAGCTCCTTTTAAGTAGTATCTCAAAGATTCTGGTGACTCCCACCTTGTGAAGCCACCATTTCAAAACACAACTTCCACTTTCTCTGAGGTAGAGGAATAAGAGAGCTGAGTCAAAGGGGTGGGGGGGGGACTCTCAGAATTTTTTTTTCACTTCAGCTTGAAAGTGATGCCTGTCACCTCTACTCACAAGTTGATTGGCTAGAACTAGTCATATGGCCCTGCCCAACTGCAAGGGAAACTGGGAAGTATGGAAGAACCCATGGGTATTTAACAAGCATTAAATGTCTCTTCTCCCCTTGCAGTTCTGCCAGGTAATACTTTATATTGACCTTGCATGTTTAAGAAAACCCTCATCCTCTCCCTGTGAATTCCCAGAGTACTGCTCTGATTGGGTTTATGCAACCAACTTTCTTTTGGCTTTAAATACATGGTTACATACCTATGGGGTTGGTATTAAAATCAGTTTTTAATTAAATACAGTAACATTGTATGTACAGTATTAATGATTTAACATTATGATATATACCTATTATGACATATATGGTATAGTATTGAAATCAATATTAAATTAATACAATTTGATTTCTTAATATAAAAATCTAGACATACTCTATACTCCTGGATATTAGAGCTGGTAGATACTCAGAGAAAATTTCAAGGACAAATGCACTCATTTTTTGGATAAGAAGAAAGAATTACAAAGGTTAAATGGATTGTAGAGACCTCACAGTCTCAGAGGCAGACTGTGGCCCTGCCTTTGCTCCCAGGCCCGTAGCACTCCTCTTCAGGATCTGGGAAACTCAGCATCCAGCACCATCTGTGAAAATGATAGCATCATTCCACATGCAAAGAGTTCCTTCAAAGTCTTGGATTTATATCCTACTCCATAATGTATCTCCCTCCTTTTAATATAAAATATATATACTTAATCCATCACATTGATGATCTAAGAAGAACCACATGTTTATTTCCTTGTGGTTTCTGGTGGCCCTATCCCATGACTATGCACCTCCAGTAGTACTCACGACCTTTGAGAAGCTACTCTCAGAGTTAAAACATTCCTTACATTAAGTCAACAAATATTACTCCATGTACTCAACAAATACTTCTGGAGTACCTATTATGTACAGCTGCTGAACTGAGCACTTATTACCTACTATCCCATTCAATCTTTACAGCAGTCCTGTTGGTAGATTTCATTTTCCCCATTTACAGATAAGGAAACAGCTTCAAAGAAGTTAAGCAAGTTGCCCAACTTCCCACAGCCAGTAAATGGGTGGCAAATTGGAATCTGAATTCAGGACTTGATTTATAACCTCTGCCTGAGTTAAAACTCTCATGTCTGCAAGTGGCATAGATCCAACAAACTCAATTTCTGTGTTCCTCTCTGATCTCTCCTATATTAGGTGTTGTCCCCCTGTGATGGGGACATTGGCTGAAGGGGGCTAGGTTGTAGGAGGGCTCAATCCTACCTCAAACCACCTCAGCAGCCCAGTAGAAGATGAGAGCCCTGGAGCCCCCTGAAGGACTATGATTAGGCTGGATCAGGCCAGCACCCATCTAGAAACCAATCTTGGGGTCCTGAGGGTGGGATAACTACAGCTGGCCTGCCAGTCCATGTGCCCCAGGCAGAGGTTGTTCTGGTGGTGAGCAGCCCTGAGCATTGCCAGACCACACTATCCAGCTGAAGGAATTCTCAGAAGACAAAACAAGAACAGGTGTGCTCCGCTCCAACCACCCTGAGACAACTCAAAAATAACACTCATAATAAAAGCCACTGTATTGGTGTTCAATACTCTTTCACTGCCCTGTGATAGAAGCAGGAAAGATTATTCAACATGTGCCCACACCCCTGATTGTCCAATCACAATGTTGTAGGACCCCTACTTACCACAATCAGATGGCCAAGAGGAAGGCAGCCTCCTGTGCTCAGCAGGAGTCCCTGAGACAGCCACTTACAGAGCTGAAGCCCAGTTGCTAAAACCTCCCGAACTCATTCCCTCTACCAGAAACTGAAAGAAAGATTGCTCCATCCCCATAATCTCTGCCAAGGAGTGTTGTCACTCAGATGCCTTCCCCTCCCTTCGGTGGCCTCTCACCCTGCTGACCCTTTGCAGCATGATCAACCCACATCTTGTATGTGCAGACAGAAGGTAGGTAACAGTTTGGCACCACCAAAGTCTGGGTTTCCAGGCCAAACTCCACACTTGCCAATAATTACTCACATTATTGAAGCAAAGCGAAAAGCCCAGTGCCCCACCAGACTGGGAGGAGAGAAAGGGCTTTAATGAGCCCTGAGAGCCCTGCCTTCCCAGTGAAACAATCGGCTCAAGGTCAGTATCGTCAGAATCTAGGGAGAAGACCTTGTTTTGACTGAAAGATCAAAGCAAGGGATGTTTTTGATCAGAATTGCCCAGGCAAATATTTTAGCCTCCAATTTATTCTGATTATGCAAAAGAGGCGTGAGAGGTTCACAGAAATTAGAGAGATGGTCACTCAGCCCAACCAAGCTGGAGGGACAAAAACCTTGTAGGAGAGTCCTGAGACTACAGAACTCACCACCTACCAGTCAGCCCATGGGAAGTGATAGAGGCAGGCGAGCCTCCTTGGCCCTGCTTGTTGAGCTCGTAACACCAATGAGGATGGGAAGGAAGGTGGGGCTAGAAGGGGCCTCAAAGACCCTCATCAGTCCCAGCCTCACTCCAGCTATTTGCCATATGGGAAAATGACCAAATTGGGAGGAAAGCAGGCCACCTCCTCCCCCACTGCCATCTCTTCCCCTCCCACAACCTCCTCCCACCCTGCCTCCTCCTCCCACCTGCCACCTGCACTTCTCACTGCTCCCTGCTGAAAATGCTCATAGTGAAACAGAAACCACAAGCCCTATAGAGTCAAGGACAAGTGCCTCAGGGTGCCCCTGAGAAGCTGGTTTGAGCATTTCTGTTATCACAGCTGTGGCTCCCAGGAGCCATGAAAGGCCTGGAGGGGCTAGTGGGCAGGAGGTGCCCTCCAGAAGCAAGTGCACCAGGACCAAGTATCCCCTGAGGGTGGTGGCTGTATCGTGTCCCTTAAGGATCCCCATGGATGCCCCATCCCAGGCCATCCCGGGAGGGTTTCCCTGCCATGGCAGACATTTAATGAATACTTATTCTGTTGTAGGCACCAGGCTTTCACACGAGTTCATTCATGAACTACCCTACAATGCTGTCTCCATTTTACGCTGTCCCCTGAGGTTCAAAGGTGTACAATAACTTGCTGAAGGCAAATTAGCCACTACATGGCAAATGTAGGATTAGAACCCAGATCTGTCTGTGACAGCCTTGCAAAATCAGCTATCCTGACTTGCTTGCATGAATTATAACAGAATAGTTGATGCATTTTAAAAGATTACAGCTAATAAGAAAAAAAAATAAATAAATTTAGAATTTTACTACTCTAAAACCCCTAATAAAAAATTTCTGGGCAATAAACAACAATGACAAAAAAAAAAAAAACATTATGTGCGAAAACTGATGGGGAACCACGCACTGGATGGATCAACCCTAACATCAGAAAAGAGGAAAAAATCAGACTTAAGTTTCCTCCATAATCCAGCAGGAAGTTATGTGAAACCACCGATTGTCACAAATGTCAGATCCAAATTTGACCAAACTGCTAAATCTACCACCAGCTTATGAGGAGGTGCTAGGGCATAGGAACAGGGACCTCCAGTTTGCTGAGGGGAGAACCCAAAATGCAAGCAACTCTTCGGTTCACAGCAACCTGGTTCCTTCCACAAATACATTGCTAGAGTGAGAAAAGGGAGAGGGAGACGCTTATGGACTCAAGAAAGCTTCAGAAACGTGTTAATCAAAGAAAGTCTGCAGACTTCGCCAAGACCCCAATTCTAAGGAAATGACTACCCGGAAGCATTTTTTAGATAAGAGGAGGAATTTGGACCCTGACTGGATATTTGATGAAACCAAGTGTATTCGTTTTCTATTGACACTGTAATAAATTACCATAAACTTAGCACCTTCAAACAGCACCTAGTTGTTTTTATATCTCACAGTTCTGTAGGTAGGAAGTCCAGCCCCGCAGGACTCAGTGGAGCTTCTGCTTAGAGTCTCACAAGACCACAATCGCAGGTGGCAGCAGGGATGAGTTCCTCTTTGGTCGCTCTGGGAAAAGAACCCACTTTCAAGTTGTTGGCAGAGTCTAGTTTTCGGGAGAACTGAGATTCCCACCTCCTGGTACCTCCAGGGCTACCCTGGCACATGGCCCCTCCCTCTCAGAGCCGGCCACCCCCTCTCAAAATCTTCTCACACTCGGAATCCAACTTCCCTTGCTGCTGCCCCTCTCCCTGCCTGTCTCCTCTTCATGAACCGTCTGCTTATAAGGGCTCAAAGACGGGGCACACCCAAATAATCCAGATAGTTTCTCCATCTTTAGGTCCCTAACCCTAATTAATTACACCTGCAGAATCCCTTCTGTCCTTTATTCACAGCTTCTAAGGCTTAAGCCTGTTGAGGAGAAGAGGCATTAGTCTGCCTACCACACCAAAGAATTAGGAATATTTTAGGGGTGACCACGCTGTTGTGGTTATGATTTAAACTACTGTCCTTATCTTTTAGATTGTATTATTAAGAAACATTTAGAGATGAAATGACATATGTACTGAGATTTCTTTAAAAATCCCAAAGGGGTCAGGGAACATCGGTGCAGCAGTGGGGGAAGCACGTTAACCCTATTTTGATCCTTGCTAAACCTCAGTGGCAGCTTCATGGAGATATATTATCTATCCACTCTGCTTTTGAATATTCATGAAATTATTTTTAATATACCAAAAAGGCAGCAGAGCCCTTTCCACCACACCAGCGATCTTCAAAATTCAGGGCCCACAGCATCACTAGACATTAAACATTTCAGCATGCAGATTCCTGAGTCCTGTCCTGATGACCCTGGTTCAGTAGGCTTGGAATGAGATCCAGAAGGTTATGAATGGTGCTGACCACACTCTAAGAAGCACTGCACTATTACGGGAAGATAAAGAAGAACGTGACAAAATATAAATACTAGGTACAAAAGGTGTTAAAGAGGGTCAAGGGATAGGCAGGTTGGATCAGTTGGAAAAAACAGGAAAGGCTTCCTGAGTGATGTGAGGCCTCAGGTAGGGACATTGTAGGATAGACAGAACTTTAATCGCCAAGAGATTTGAAATTTTCTTTTAAACCATACAGGCAAGAAAGGCAGGGAGCTGGGAGATCCCACCTTGTCCAGCTTGGTTGCAAAATCAGGTCAGTGAAGGAAGCTTTAAAAAGATCAGATCAAAGATGGGTCTTGCTCCGTGGTGTCCTGAATGTCTGCATGTCCATCAGCAGGCAAGGGAACCACTGATGGTGTTTGCCAAGGGGAATGACAGGATTGAAGGTGTGCACGCCAACCCAAACCCCTATGTCAGAATAAGCCCCATTCACCATCTTTTCTGAACTTAGTCAAAAGTGCCAGAAGATTAGGACATGCTGTGGCTAATGATGTATTTGCCAAAACCAAGCCCAGCCCTCAGAAAGTCACGTTCCTCTCCATGGGGGCCTGCCGTGGGGTGGGGCAGCTGAGCTTCCCACTGGGTCTTTCTTCTTTCTGCTTTTACAGACACGCTGTGCAAAATGGTGTGCTCTCCTTAAAAGGGAAACAACCAAAGTGACAAATATATAACAGATCATCAGAGCTGTTATTTTAAATCTTAGCCAAATAAACTTCTTGTTTTTCTAAGTATTGACTAAGTATGGTGGGATTCAGACCACTGTTTGGAAAGGTAGACCCGGTGTCACATCTTCCCTTGTATATTTTGAAATTTCTGAGGGGCGGACAATGGAGTTGAGAAGGTCGGCTGCATGTTAAGCCCTTGGGAAATGGAGAATGTAAATTATGACCCTTCGTTCTCTTCCAATGGTGCCTCTTACACGTCCAAGGAGAATCTTAATGGCCCAGAATACTTCACAACTTTTTTGTCCCTGTGAACCCAGAGTTCAGTGTTAAACAGTTAAATTTATTACAAGTAAATACAAGAGGGCAGTGGACAGACAGACACATACACACAGTTTTACCCAAATTTACAGCTGTTACTGAGTTTCATTGCATCTAAGACACTCCTGATTATAAGATACAACATTAAACTATGATGTGCTATTGATTATAAAATGCATCCTAATTTCAAGAATATCAACGTGTCCACTGATGAAATGTAGTATCACATTTAAATCCTCCTTTAGGACAGAGTTCAGATGACACCTTCTCTAAATACTGCTTAGTCATCAGTGTTCACAGGGGCATGGTGCTGTCACCATCACATGGTGACAAGGCACCCACCCCAAATGACCCAACGAGAAGAGAAGCAAAGAGCACTGAGCTTGGAGTTGGGAGACTTTGGTTCAGATGCCAGGCCAGCCACTTCCTACCATGCAACTCCAGCCGGGCTGGTAACCACCCTGGTTTTGGTTTCCTTATCTGTTAAATCTACCAAAGAAAATTGTTGTGAGAATAAGAGCATACATGTTCCTAGCCCTGACTCTGTAATATACCAAGTGGTTGCTAAATGTTTGTTGACCCCAAATCTAACAGTTACTCATAATGAATGCCATGCATCATGAATGCAAAGATGGCATTAGCCATCAGCAATATTAGTCTTTATTGAGACCTACCATGAAAATGTTCCCTGACCGCCTGGTGTCCACTATGACTGATCAGTGTCTGTGCCCACTGAGTTGTTTAATTGTCCCTTCATGTAAGGATGTGACAAGAGAGTCTAAGTAAAGGGACCAACACAGAGAAGAGAGTGAAGGTTCCGGAGGGCAGGAAAGCCAGCCTTTTTTTTTTTTTATTATTTCTTATAGCATAACTATGTACATTAATGCAATCATGGGGTACAGTGTGCTTTTTCATATACATTTTGAAATACTTTCATCAAACTGGTTAACATAACCTTCATGTCATTTTCTTAGTTATTGAGTCAAGACATTCATACTCTGCTTTTAGAAAGATTCACTTGTACCCTTGTAAGATTAACCATAGAGGTGACCCCACCAATCACCCTCCCTCCTCCCATCCACCCCCAGGAAGGCCAGCCTTACAGGGAAGGAGGCAGCACCAGGGGGGATATTAGGAGGCAGTGTGGTGAGGTTGGGGTCCATAAGAAGGGCCTGGAGAGAAGGGTGCAGGTGAGAGTGCACTCAAGGCACAGGGGTTGAACTCCTGGACCAGGTCCAGGTAGGAAGACCTGAGAAGCAGAAGTGGACAAAAGTAAGACTTGAAGGCGAGAGATCAACATAGCCAGGTGCATGGCTGGGAGTGAGCTACAATGAGGGACTGTTAACAAGGAGACTGCATGACTTTGGGGGAAAACATTGACACTGGAGAAGGAAGAGGTTTATGAGCACACAGATGTGTGTGGTTTTGATACTGAATTTCATCTTCAGTAGGTCCTTGGTCTCAGTGATTTGAAGAGTGAATCCACAGACCACAGCTCAGTGGTAAGACAGGACTTACTTACAGAAAAGAAAAGAATACAAAAACACCAAAGTTCCTGGCAGAGAGAACCCAGGTGGGGTGGGGGGAGCTCTCTCACTCCCTCTCTCTGTCTCTTTCCCGGCTTTGTGTCCCGGTACAGTCACATGGGGTCCTCTGTAGTTACATTTAGCCAGAACTCCAGTAGCAAATGAATAGCTAAAATCCCTTTCATTCCCAGGTCTAGAAAACTTACATGAAATCAAACAGGTCTAGGGAACCTACATGAAATTGACCAGGCCTAGGAATTGGGGGTTCCCTGTTCAGCTGCAAGTGCAAGGGGAGGGAGACCTAAGGCAGTGATGTCTCCTCAGGAGCTGTCTGGCCCCTCCTGCTACTGGAGCCTTCTACCGGCCCCTCTGCCTTCCCTCCAGCCTGCTGGTTCCTCTGCTGGGTGCCGTGCATCGACGTTGCCAAGGCTGAGGTGGCAGGTCCTCTCCTCAGCTCAGGTGAGTTGGCTGGGGCTCCACCTATCCTGTATCAGATACAGTTTGACACAGTGTGCGTTTGGGTGTTACCCACCAAGTAGGACCATCTCTTACTGCTTCTGAGATGTGCCGTGAAGCCCAGAGAGATGACAGAATTCAAGGAATGGATACAGGGGTTGTCAGGCTAGAGGTTGTAAGCTGAAGCCAAGGAGGCGTGAGGGATCCAAGAAGGGAGATCAGGAGAGCTGTACTGAACTTTGGCAAGTACCTGTAGTGTAAGGAAGTACTAGGAGAAGCCTGTTCTGTTGAGTTCAATGACAAGCATGAACTGCCTGCTGCATGCCAGACTTGGAGTGTGATGGAAAAAAAAACCTGATGTGGTCCCCTCCCCGAATGCAAAGTCACAGGGCAAGTAAGTGAACAACTCTCATGACGTGAAGGATCCAGAGACAACAAAGGAGGGCCTCCTGATTAGTGTGTGTGCAGTGATAGGGGTGGCAGAGGTATTCATGGATGGCTTCCTGGAGGAGGTGATGTCTACACTGAGAATGCAAGCAGAAGTTAGTAGATGAAGGATAAAAGGGATGGTGTTTTGTTCAGAGGGAAAAGATTTTCAAAGGAAATAGAAATAAGTTGGTCTTGTTTTAAATGATAGCATTCGTTATTTTTGCTGTTGCCTTCACATTTATTCCTAAAATAAAAACCCTTAAACAAAAAAAAAAGAGCAGCAGAAGAATGTGGCATTAGTGGCCAAGAGAGAGGGGAGCCACGTGAAGCATGAAGCCATCTTCTCAGGGCATCTGGGAAAGCAGATGTGTTGGGCGACAAAAGGAGTCAGTGGTAACATGAGGCAGAAAGCATCACCAAGGGTAAAAGTGCTGTTACATCCTGATAAAAGGACATTCCCCTAATAGGACATAACAATCCTAAACTGTATGATTGTGATAACACGGTCTTGCTTTGTCACTCAATAACTGATAGAATTGCAGAAAGAAAACATAAAATTCAAAGCTTTTTGAATTATCAAAGCAAAAGCTTTTAACACAGTTGTTAAAGAAACAAGCAGATCAAGAAGATCAGTGAGTCTTGTAGATGGTTTGAACAGCCTAGTGAACAAGCTGGATGTGTATAAACGATGCCCAACAATTAGAGAATATATGTTATTTTCAAATACACATAAAACATGTAAATCACGGGTCATATGGGTCATATTGTGTACCAAGTTACAAGGCAAGTCTCTCAAGGAATTTACGGTCTAGTAGAGAGATAAGTGACAGATGGGTCACTTGACTTTGTATCTGTTCGCTGATGAAATTTCAGGAACAAGAAACTAAAATCAAAGAAACTGATTCACTTGCTCGCACTGTGTCCTAGAATTCCCTCCCTGGCCAAGCACTGGCCAGCTCTGCCTCCTCATCTTGGTCATCTCCAGCCAGGACAGGGTAGCTGTCCCAGGGTCGAGTTCTAAACAGAGGCTACCTCTGGGGAGGCCCTCACGGGACTCCAAATGCTGGGCATGTGGAACCGAATGGACTGAAGGAGCAAAACAGTCACCAACTCAATGAAAAAGAACAAAAGTTTCCCCTCCCCAGCGCAGGGAGAGGGACAGTGAAAGAACATGTAAGCACAACGATGGATTTTGGATTGCTGATTTAAATTTTTTTTCTTTTCTTTTTTTAACGGGGCCTGAAATTTTTTCTCATTCCCGACTTGAGTTTGTACATTAAGAGTTTGCTCACCGGCTCGGCGCCTGTGGCTCAAGCGGCTAAGGCGCCAGCCACATACACCTAAGGTGGCCAGTTCGAATCCCCAGCCCGGGCCTGCCAAACAACAATGATGGCTGCAACCAAGAAATGGCCAGGCGTTGTGGCGGGCGCCTGTAGTCCCAGCTACTTGGGAGACTGAGGCAGGAGACTCGCTTGAGCCCAGGAGTTGGAGGTTGCTGTGAGCTGTGTCGCCATGGCACTCTACCCAGGGGGACAGCTTGAGGCTCCGTCTCAAAAAAAAAAAAAACGAGTTTGCTCAACACAGATGCTGTCAGTCTAGATAGAAAAGTTTCCCAAATTTTCAAACTCACTTCTCTCCAGTGCCTCTTGTAGTATCTGGCAGGTTAAACCCAAGACAGAGGCACCAGGGCCAGGGCCTCCCCCAGCAGTGGACCTGTTTGTTTTCCTTCCCCCAGTGATGTTGACCTTGGCTTCATCACTTCACACTCCACATGGTTAGGTTCTGTTCTATTATTGCTGTTATAGCCATCCACATTTTCTCTCCTCGGACAAAATACTAAAAATAAATGAATCTTAACACAATGACAGGGATCTAATATCTGTGAACATTTCTTCTCTTTGGGAATTTGCTGGTGATGGGGGCTTGGCCATGTCACTCACCACCATTGTCATGATTGGTCAGCATGGCCCCTCACTGCCATGCCAGGGGAGCAGAATTAGGTCCTGTCGCCCTGGTGGCTCCCAAATCTCAAAAGAAAGCCTGTCACATAGCCCTGACAAACACACGCTTCACCAGACACTGTGTCAGCACAGGCTGACCTTGGATGGCATCTGGCTTTCCTCTCCAAACCAGACCAGGCAAGAGGCCACGGAATTCCCATTGGTGGGTCCACACCAACAAACAGGATGTGCTAATTCTTCACAACATTATTGCTACTGATGAGTGGTGATGGAGGAGACTGTGGCTGGTTGAATGGCAGGAAACTGCGTGACACATGGTATCAGAGCCCTCGCCATGTTTAGTCAGCTGAGAGCACCTTGGGTCTGAGATGTTGTACCTCTCAGGCATTGAGGGAGGTCTCAGGATTTCAGCACTTCATGAATGACTCACGGTGCACACAGGCCAGCTGAAGCATTACAGATGATTTAGAGCAAGTGGGATGCATTTGTGGTCAGGACAACCTCTTTAAGGGCCCAATTACCAGTTTTTCAGGGTCTGAAAAACCTCAGGATCTTGAATCAAAGCCAGACCCATCCCAAACTGTGGATTTGATCTTTGATCCCTTCTCCCCAGCCCTTTCCAGTGTCCCCCTTATCTTCTGGGTGCCCCTGCCCTTAGGCCTTCCATACATTCATGTTGCCCTCCTAACTCCCCACCTGGGTAACGTAACAAAATGGTAGACGCTGTAATGGAGTCACATTTAACTGAGCATGGTTTTAGGAGTCACACATATACACACACAGAGTTTCTAATCCTCATAAAAGTTCTGCACTTTAAATATGAGGAAACTAAATTACTTGTCTCCAAAATCACAGCAGTGGGAAAAGAAAGGCCGTTGGAACCCAGGTTGGGCTGGTGACATCCTTACCCCTCTACATGGCGCCATGGACGTGCACCTGGTTAGCTTTTCTCTCTCCCCACCTACAAATGAAACTTCCTTCTCAGAGGTAAACTAATCCACCTATACACAGGGGTTTTCAAATATCAAAATGTGTCCCCAGACCAACATTAGCATCACCTGGAAATACAAATTCTTGGTCCCCACCCTGGACCCACTGAATCATAAATTCTAGAAATGCATCCTAGAAAATGTGTTTTTTAATAAAACCCTCCAAAGTCAGCGGCAAGGAGAAACCCAATAGCTGGGCAGTACTAAACTTACAACTTAGCATTTGGCCATCGGAAGCTTGGCAAACTTGTTACCTGCTGTTAAACAACCTATATGTTATGTGAAAATAGTATTCCTAAGTAAAACACAGCTTTCATGAGTTCTAAAAGTTTGTTTATAAATTAGCCTATCAAATGGCACCATTGGGTGTAGATACAAAGAGGGAAAAGTCTATTAGATTGAAATATGCTTCCCTTTTTATTTAAATAACATGTTCTTCATTGTGTTTTATGGTATAGCGCTGATTTTTTGTTTTAAAAGATATGTCTGCAATAAACTGGAGAATTGTAATGCCCTTTTGTGGAAATCTCTAGAAATATTATAACTATTAAAATATTAAACAGAATCTACTGATGTAACTTTAAAAAATAAAAATCAGAAATAAAGCCCTCCAGATAAGCTTGACACACAACAAAGTCTGAGAACCACCATTCCGCTGAGATTACCAAGCTGTGAAGCAATTCTCCCTGCTCTGTATGAGAAAATGCCTAACTAGACCCTAGAAGATTATAAGAAGATTATAAATGTCTGGATCTTCTGGCTGTGTTTACAATTACGTTCGTTGGTATTTTATCTTCCAGACTGTTCCTACCGCCCCCTCAGGTTCAATGGCATGTCACTCAGAAAGTGACTTGGACCTCTTCTGGTCCATCAGTGTGATTGGCAATTCTCAGCTGCTACATGGAGAATTTTGTCACATTCATGCAGCGATTGAGGTTATTTCACTTGCATTGAATTTACCTCCTAGAAAAAGTGCAGGTAGAGGCCAACAAATCAATATGGGGAGAGAGTGGGAGGGGAGGAATGAGAAGACTGAATTTGATGAACAAATTGAAGGCTGAGGTTTGGGGTTTGGGTTTTTTCTTTTTTTTTTTAAGTTGTTGTCAAACTTAACATTTACCATTTTAACTACTCTTAAGTATACAGATCAGTGGCACTAAGTCCATTCAATTGTTTTGCAACCATTGCCACCACCCATATCCAGAACTTTCTCACGTTGCAAAATTAAACTCTATATTTATTAAACAATAATTGCCATTTCTCCTCCTGCAAAAAACTGAAACTCTGTGCAGTTTAATTATTAAACAATAACTCCTTATTCGCCGCCCCCTAACCCCCTGGCAACTACTAATCTACTTTCTGTTTCTATGAGTTTGACTACTTTAGATAACTCATATGAGTGGAATCATACAGTATTTTTTTTTATTCCTGGCTTATTTCATTTAGCATGTATTCAAGATTCATCCATGTTGTAGGAATTCCATTCCCTTTGTGACTGTGTAATATTCCATCGTTTGTATATATCCCATTTTATTTACTCATTCACCCATCAATGGACATCTGGGTTGTTCCCACCTTTTGGCTACTGTGAGCAATGCTACTATGAACACAAGGTGCAAATATATGTTCGAGTCCCTACTTGAAATCCCTGCTTCAATAACTAGAAGTGGAATTTCTGGATCCTATGGTAATTCTATGTTTAATTTTCTGAGCAACCATAACAGCTGCACTAGTCTACATTCCCACCAGCAATGCAAGGGTTCCAAATTCTCCATATTCTCACAGGATTAGTCAGGTTTCTCCAGAGAAACAAAATACATAAATATGTATATGGAGAGAGAGATAGATATTGTAGTGATTTGGTTCATGTGATGGTGGAGGCTAAGAAGTTTTAAGCTCCACAGCCAGCTAGTTGGAGACCCAGGAAAGCCGATGGTAGGAGTTCCTATCCTAAAGCTAGAAGTCTGGAGCCCCAAGAAGAGCGATGTTTCAGTTCAAGTCCAAAGGCAGCAAAGACCAATATCCCAGCTCAAGCAGTCAGGCAGGTAACATTCTCTCTTACCCAGTCTTTCTGCTCTAAGTTGAACCACCCACATCAGGGAGGGCGATCTGCTGTATTCAGTCTACTAATTCTTATGCTAATCTCATTCAGAATCAACCTCCAGACACACTGAAAATAATTTTGGGCCAAAAACCTGGGTACCCCATAGCCCAGTCAAATTGACACATAAACTTATCCATCACACTTGTCAACATTGGTAATTATCTATGCTTTAAAAAAAAACAACAGCCAGCCAATGGTTGTGATGTTGGACGGGTTCCCAGCTGATGCTAATGCTGGTGATCCAGGAACCATACTCTGAGAACCACTGGCCTAGAAGAAGCAAACATTTCAGTGACCATAACTATAACTATTTCTACAACATTTTTTTTTGAGACAGGGTTTCACTGTGTTGCCCTGGCTAGAGTGCCATGGCATCATCATAGCTCTCTGCAACCTCAAACTTCTGCTCCAGGGTTCAAGTAATCTTCCTGCTCCAACATCCTGAGTACCTAGGACTCCAGGTGTCTACACACTACCCCAGGCTAATTTTTCTGTATTTTATAGAGATAAAACTCTTGCTCTTATTCAGACTGGTTGCAAACTCCTGGCCTCAAGCAATCCCCCATGTCAACCTCTCAGAGAATCACTACTCTATATCAAGCTGCATCAAATTCTATATTGTAATTTATCCACATATACACAAATAGACTTATAGAGTTGCTCTTTTTAACTTGAAAATCTCCCCTTTTCCCTCTCCCTCTCTCAAAATCAGATGAATTAAGAGCAAATCAGTTGAATTCAACCGTCTTTCAGCAAACACCAGTATCAGTCTGCCCTTGTGCAGACAAAGAAAGTAAAGACCACAGGGACCAGTGCCTTCTCTCTAGGAGCTCCTGATTCCTGACTTATCTAGATGCTCCGAGAATAAAGCTCCACCAGAAAAGGTGCACCCTTGGCTCACAGGAGCAAAGGCTGCAGATGAGAAAGGGCTTAATCACCCTCCTAACATCCAGCAGGGTAGCATTCTCTTCCTCAAGGTGAGTAGGCCATAAGGGGTGGTAGTCATCATACAGGATGTCTGGACTTATACTCAGAGATGCAGTTAGAGTCAGCGGTGGCAACCTGCATAACAGAACACCAGTGAGAGAAGCCAGGAGGTGTAAATGCCAGATACAGGGGCAGGCATGGTGAGATAGGAGAAACTGAGGACACTGACATGGGCAGCCGCTACTGTGTGTGGCCCTGAGGAATCTCAGGCCTACATGGCTCCCTTTTCCTATTTTTTTAAGAAAAGAAAAGACAGAAATAATATAATTTTTTATGTAAAAATCTCAAAATTTTCTAGTAAAAATTCAACATTTTTTTAACTCCTTCCTGCCAATCACATGGAACATACTAAGGGCTGAATGGTATCCCAAGGTCACCAGTTTGCAATCTTTGTTCTCGGGGAAAGGCAGAGTCAAAGCACATATTTAATAATTCTCACAAAAGAAAATCCCATGAAGCTACACACACAGGATATGAGAAGGATCCTAGGAGTGAGGACCAAAATGGCCTGGGGAAGAAAAATATCGAGGACAGGAGGGGCTATTCGGCTGAGAACTAAACAAATTATCTGCATAGCCTGTCTACATTAATCAAATCTGCCGGATAATTACTCAGCCTGCTTCTCAGAGCCTGTTGGGTATTCACTTTCACAGTTGCATCCTAAATTTAGCTCTGACTTCTGATAACCAAGACCTTGCTTTGAGTTTATTCTCTGACCTGGTTCTGGCAGGCATTCAAGGCTGTGATACCCTGGGGTGGGATGAGTGAGGGATGAGAGGAGACCACCAACTTCTGTTAGCCCAGGACTGGCCTTCACACCTAATGCTTCATAGCCCCATACAGAACGTAAAGGGCTCCCGCATGCCTGTGGCTAGTAGAGACTCCAAGAAGTAGCTCAGTGGGCCGCAGATATGTTAGAGCATCAATTAGGAACTACTCTTAGTTCTAATCTAATCCCCCAGAAGTAATTTTTATTACTAATAATTTTTATTCTTTTATTGGAAGAAGTGATAGGAGCTCAAAAAGGTTAAATAACTTACCAAAGACCACACAGCCAGAAATAGTACCGCTGGGACTTTTACCTTGGTCTGATGTCCCTTGCCTATTGAAGTTACATCAGTCTGAGTCACCTATTTACTAAAATGCCCTCAATGATTTCCTAGTATAGTGTGTAAAAACCAAAAAATGCACAGTAAGGACATTAGAGGTTGATGGGTTTAGTCTTGGCTCTGGCACTTGCTAACAAACTCAAGAATGTTCCTCTACCTCTCTGCTGTCAGTCTTCTCCCCCTGTAAAGTGAGGATTACACTCACACAGGAAATTTCAGGACGAATATACTAGTAATGCTCAAAGAAAAATCTAGCCCAGTGCCTGGCACAGATAAGGCACCCAATAAAGAGGATTTTCCTTTCCTTGATTCCTAGGACTGGGAAATTCCCACAAAATTGTGTTGGGCAAGCCACATACACACACACCCTCCCGTGATACCTGGATACTTAGCAGAGCTGCCAAAGGTTTGTAGCCTCTGCTCCTGCCCCAGCAGAGGACAGAGGCCCCAGCTCATGGCCCTCGCCAACCCCCCAAACTTGCAGAGTCACTCCAGGTGTGCAGTCCACAAAACACAGTTTGATTTGATATTAGTTAGGTCCTGACTTCACAAAATTCCAAGTTACAGAAAATTAATCAGATTTTTTTTTTTTTTTTTGCTTACAGAACTTCTCAGAGCTTTTAAAATACTAAGATGCTGGGCAGTGCCTGTGGCTCAAAGGAGTGGGGCACCAGTCCCATATGCCTGAGGTGGTGGGTTCAAACCCAGCCCAGGCCAAAAAAAAAAAAAAAAAAACTAAGATGCTTTGGGACACTCCAAAGAGAACAGAGTATGCAGCTTTACTCAAAGTTATTTCACCTCAGAGCAGCTCTGCTGAGATGACGTTGTGGCTGCCCACCAGGGCATCTCACGAAGTGGATGTTGCCAGCGCCCCCTTGTTTAAATGTCCCACGGCTCCTCCACTAACATTGAGGGCAGCCCCTGGCTCAGGCTCCTAAAGATCCCGAACTTAAAGCGCCCGCCCCCCGGGCGAGGGCGAGAACAGAGAGGTAGAGCCACCTACAGGAGACTTGTGGTACTGCACAGCAAGGCCTAGACGAACCCGGGAATCAAGACTGAAGGAACCGCCTCAGCATCCAGCAGAAATCGCTCCACCCTCTCTTAGAGACGCAGATTTAACTAGGAGGGCACGGTTTTCATAGGCAGATCTTTTATTTTTGTTTGATGGAGGTGGGTGGAGAGACTTGATCTTGACCACAGACAACATGTGTTATGGAGAGGACTTCAAGTAGATATCTCCTCTGCAGGCTTGAATGTGCATTAAATTAGACCCAAAAGTGAACCCGTTTTGAGTCTCCATAGTAACAACAGTTACTGTAAGACATGACATGCTCAGTGGTTCACAGGATGTTCTATACAAAAAGTTTGAGGGCTCTTTATTATAGCAACTAAAGCTTCACAATGGATTCCTAGACATGTCTTTAGTGCAGCATTTGAAAAATAGACCTCCCCTCTTTTCAACTACCTCTGAGAAGCAGCGCTGGTACCAGGAAGAAGTGAGCGAGGCATTTGTCTCAGGTACAAAATGTAAGAGGGTGCCAGTTCTCAGTAATTAAGATGTAGAATTTGTTAATGCAATATTTTAAGAGTCAAAATCAATGTAATTAATGAAAAATAAAAAAGACAAGACCAGTGGAAAGAAAGAAAAAGAGAGAGAGAAAGAAAAAATAGCCCTTCCTCCAAAAGACTCAAGGCAGTAGCACTTACATCATGAGAATTCCATCTGCTTGACCACATTTTGTGATAAAACCAAAATGAGAAGTATGTCAATGCACCTAGTAACAGATGTGGACAGATGTGTTCAGGCTGCTGAGAAACCTCTTATCAGAGCTCTGAGCCGGTGCGGGAAGAGAATAATGTGCTGGGACAGATTACTCCCAGCTCTTCTTGTGTGTAAGGAATGACAACCATCCCTTCACCCAGCATCCAGCGGTATTTACTAGCGGCCTGGCACATACCAGACACTGTGATAGATGCAACAGATCTCATGGTGAGAATAACAGACATGTTTCTTGTTCTCACCAACCAACAAGAGTAGCGGCAGAATTTCCAAGTAGTAAGATGTTAAAGATCATCTTAGGAGAAATTCTGATTAAGAAGTCTTTCCTGATTTAAAGTACAATTTGCCGGGAAGCGTCTGTTGCATTATGCTAGGCAGGATAGTTATTCCCAAAGTAGTATTATTTTCTGGTCCAACAATTCATTGAAAGACAAAATCAATGGCTTATGAACACTTTCCATCTGAGAATCTTTGTAGAGAAATTGGTGGTTTATTGCTGTCAGAACATCTTGTCCAAGTAATTTGTCAATTTAAGACAAACTTCAATTTTATTGATTATTGATAGTTTATAATTAAATAAGTTAATATAAGCAACATTATAATCTGAAAATCCAAACACAGTAGAGCCTCTGTTAGTTGACCATCCGAGGGACTGTAACAAACTAGTCAACATACAGAGATGGTCAACGTAAGGAACGAGGCCTTCTAGACTGATACGTACTGAGGCATGTCTGGTCTATGAAAATTAGGTCAACTTAAGGAAGTGGTCAGTGTAGGGAGGTGGCCAGCTGTGGAGGGTCTGTTGTATTAAGAACTCCAAAATGATGCTTTTCATTTGTGAATGCTCTTAGTTCATTTGATACCTTGTTTTTCTTTCTTTTTTCTTCTCCATCTATTTTTTATTCCCACTATTACATATTTCATTTTTTTCTAAGTTACCTTAAACCCTTTATAGAATAAATAAATGAAATATATAAATAAGCTTTAATAGTAAAATCTATTGTGGAAAAGAGAGGCTTATTTGCATTATTTTTAACTTGAATTATCTAGCCCAATAATCTACAGAAGAACCTTGAATTCCAGCATTCTCGTGTGATCAGACCTAGTCAAATAAAAGCTGGAAAGAACATTCAAATCCCCAAACCTCAAAATACTACTTATTCCTGTAGCTGTGGAAAAGCCATGTGGCTCTTAATGACAAAAGCTATAAAACTCACAAGACGACTTTGGCTCTAAAACAAGACAATTGCAGAGGACAGGACACTTTATGGAGAAAACATATTCAAGTCTAAATATCTTGTACCATCTATAAAAAGAAGTCAGAATAGTGCTTACCTTGGGCTAGGCTGGAGCCATAGCTTGAAATGGGGCATAAGGAAATCTTCAGGAATGCTCAGACATGCTGTGGATCTTCACATAGGTGGTAGTTACACAAGGGAACATTTAGGATCAGCATACTTTGCTGCATTGTATTTAATTCAGTTTTACACTAGTTAAGTTTACTGTGGTCCACTTTAATTAAATTAAACATGCTTTGCTATATGTTAATGTATATTAAATTAATATGTGTAAATTTTTATTTCAGAAATATTATTGAATCACAAGATAACCCAAAGTGAATCTTTAAAGGGGTTAAATTTCATTTGCTATATTCTACCTAGACCCTATTTTCCAAAGTAGGGAAATTTTTTGACGTGTCCATAGAGTCTAAAAGTTAAAACCAAAACGTTTCCTGCTTGAAAAGAATCAGCACATCTTACTCTGAGTGAGGGTCTCAGATGAGCCCACCAAGCTAGAAACTGAGCCCTCAGGGATTGAGTTTTGGGGCCCTTCTCAGGGAGCAGAGGAGCAGCTGGAGCCACAGGAGCTGGCAGGTGTTCTGACAGCCCCACATCATAGATGTGCATTTAGGAACTCGGGGAATTTCTTGTTGCACTTGGGAATCCCACAAGACCACCAGAGAGCTTGGAGGGGAAGGAGAGCTGCCTCCAAAGGCTCATCGAGAGGCGCAGCTGGCTCCAGTATGTTCTTTACTGCTGTCCTGCGCACCACAAAGGCATCTCAAAGATGAATATCTTGATTTTCTGTGGATTTATGGAAGAAAATGCATCTTTTGAAAATGTGTACAGTAGTTCCCCTCTTACATGTGGGAGATAGTTTCAAGACCCACAATGGATACTTGGAACTCAGATTGTACCCAAGCTATATTATACTATGTTCACCTATGTGTAAAGGCTTATGACTAAAGTATAGTTTATAAATTAGTCACAGTAAGAGAGTACAACAATAATTAATAATAAAAAAGAATAATTATAATCCACTGTAATAAAAGTTCTGTGAATGTTGTCTCTCACACATAACATTTTATTGGACTGTGCCCACCCTTGTTCTGGTGATGATGTGAGATGACACAGGCCTATGCAATGAGACAAGGTGAGGTGAATGGCATAGGGAGGGTAACACAGCATTAGGCTATACTGACCTGATGATGCTTTGGGTAACGCTGGATCATGGAGCCTTGAGGGTGTCCTTGGCTGGATGTCAGGAGCAATGTTGATGTTTGGGGATTCTTGAGAGTTGAAAATATGGGGGGAAGATAATTGTAATTGGAATTGTTGTCTCTTTCTTTTTCAGTTCAACCAAGAGTTGCTGAAGATGTTGTAATCTTCGGTTGATAACATGAGTGACTTGAATGTTGCATTCTGTTCAACAACCATATTCCATAATTCTGTTCTTTAATGTCTGTGCAATTAAAAACATTTAAGCAAATTTCAGTAACATTCACATTGCTGGGTCTGTTTTATTTTCTTCTTGTTCATCTCCTCTTCCTCTGTAAACGACTCACAAAGTTCTTCCAGTTCCTCATTTGCTAATACTTCTTGATGGCCTTCGATATATTCTTCTACTTCCTCACGGGGTGAATTCTTCTCCACCAATTTATCTTGCAACATGAATGATTTTCCTAACTTCTCCAGTGATCCCAGGGAAGCCTTTAAAATAATTCACTACTTTACTCTGAAGGTTTTTCCATCAGGCATTTACAGTTTCTGGGTTTTATTGACCCATTGCTGTTTTGATGAATGCTGTTGTCTTAGCAGTAGCAGATGGTTTCGGTGCCAGATTAGGGACTGCGTTGATTAGGGCCTACGTTGATTGCTGACTGGATGTGATCAAATACAGTCATGCATTGATTAATGATGTGTGAGTACGTTCTAAGAAATGTGTCATTCGACGATTTCATTGTTGTGTACACATCATAGAGTGTACTTACACAAAGCTAGATTGCCGCCTCCTGACCGGCGGGCGGCGGCAGTTTGGGGAGTCTGCGTATGAAAGGGGAAAATAAATAAGACAAGACAGACACATTGGGAAAAGGACTGAGCTGAAGCTGTTTATTGTAATAGGTAGGGGTTTATATAGGTTCAGTTAGTGGGGGAACGAGGGGTACTTCTAGATTTGGTTATGTATGTAGTCCTGGTTTGTGATAGGCTAGTATTGTGAGGATGAAGTAGGAAGAAGGTGGAGAGTGATATGAGTAAATTTCTTTGGAATGTGTGCACGTGTTAAACCATCTCTGGTCTTTTGTATCGTTTCTCTTAATCAGCAAGGTCGCTAGGCACCTCCTTCTAAGATGCACTTTCACTTGAATGTGCTGTGATATAGTTGTTAACCCTTACACTAGATTACCTAAAACACGACGAGGCTGTAGGATAGTCTATGCTCCTAGGCTGCACACCTGTACCACTTGTTACTATACTCAGTTCTATGGGCAGTTGTAGCACAATGGTAAGTATTTGCATATCTAAACAAAGAAAAGATATAGTCAAAATACAGTATAAAAGATAAAAAATGGTGTACCTATATAAGGCACTCACCATGAATGGAGTTTGCAGGCCTCAGCGAGTCAGTGAGTGAGCAGGGGGTGAACGCGAAGGCCTCAGACAGTGCTGTATTCTACCGTGGCCTTTATAAACACTGGGTACTTAGATTGCACTGAATTTATAAAAATGTTTTTCTTTGTGTGTGCATGTCTCTCTTTTTCTCAATTTCAAAATATTAAGGGGTACAAATGTTTTAGGGTACATGGGTAGCTTTTGTATGCCTGAGTCTCAGCTATAAACGTGCCCATCACCCACATAGGGTTCACGGTACCTATTAGGTAAGTTTTTACACCTCCCCTCCTCCCCCTTCCTCTTTGGTTGGTTTCCACTGAGTTTTATTTCCCTCTGTGCACATGTGTGCTCATCTGTTAGTTCCAATTTAATGGCGCGTACATGTGGTGTTTGTTTTTTCATTCTTGAGATATTTCCTTTAGGAGAAAAGTCTCCAGTTCCATCCAGATTGTTGCACAAGGTATCGATTCACTTTTTATGGCTGAGTAGTACTCCATGGTACACATACACCACATTTTTTATTCCACATTGTTGTAGATTTTCTTTCTTCCATAATAAATGAACCCTAGCTTACTAGAACATTTTTACTTTATATATTTTTAACCTTTGTGTAATTATACTTAGCTTAATGCACAAGCACATTATATAGCTGTACAAAAAAATGTCTTTCTTTATATCCTTATTCTTTTTTCAATGTTTAAAATGTCTTTTTTTTTTTACTTTTAAAACATTTTTGTTAAAAATGAAGATGCAAACACGTGCACAACCTAGGCCTACACGGGGTCAGGATCATCAGTATCTCCATCTTCCCCCTCTTTGGTGCTGTCATCTTCTATGATAACAGTGCCTTCTTCTGGAATACTCCTGAAGGACCTGCCTGAGGCTGTTTTATAGCTAACTGTGTGTTAGACCTTTATACAAGTAGCAGCACAGAAGATTTGTTTACACAGCATCACCACAGATGGGTGAGTAATTCATTGCACGGTGACATTACAACAGCTGTGACATCACTAGGCAATAGGGATTTTTGAGCTCTGTTACAATTTTAGGAAACCACTATCACCTATGCTGTCCATCATTGACTGAGATGTCATCATGCAGCCTATGACCGTCCCGGCTGGGTATGTGAAGCCTCGACAAAACGAATGATGCCCTGGTCAAGGCACTGAAGCAATACAGTTATATTTAGAGGTAAAAATGCAGCCTCAATATTTTCATTTTCACAGCAAATGTTTTCAGGAGGGCCAAGTATATTGTCTATCACTAATAGGAATTCAATTCCAGCCCTTCCTCTTCCAAGTGTTCTTTCACTTCGGGAATACAGCACTGGTGGATCCATTGCACAAACAGGATGACTGTCACCCGCACTTTCTGATCACATTGTCAGAACATGGACAGGTCATTTTGCGGTTGTTTTCGAGAGAATGTGGGTTCTTCTCTCTGAGCACTAGGCTGGCTGTAGAGTACCCCCTGCAGCATGGGCAGAATTAAGCTGCCTTTCCATGCTTTGTCTGGTGCCTCCTTCTCATTTTATGAATGTCAGTTCTGTGGACACCTTCTCCCACAGGGGCCCAGTTTCATTGCAATCGAAGCCTTGTTTTGGATGGTATCCTTTCTCCTTGGTCAACTTTAAGTCTGCCAGAAATGGGGCAGCAGCTTTTTCATAGCAGATGTGGCCGGTCCGGTAATTTTTATATTTTTTAGGCCAAACCTATTCCTGAATGTGTGCAGTCATCCCTTACTTGCTGTAAATGGCTTGATGTCATCTGTTTCAGGGAATCCCTTGCTGAGGTCTTGGTATAAGCTCAGTACATTCTGGTGCAACATGTGCTGTCAACTGGAACTCATTCCTGCTGTGTCTTCCACCTGCCACTGTAACGCCCTTTCCATCTTCACGGAGCACTTATCACTCACTGTGGCCATAACTTTTGCGACTTGAGAGGCAATAGCAAAACTGGCACACATTTGCTTTTCCTTCCTCATGATTTCATGGATGGGGATTTGTTTTTATCATAGATCTCAGCAACCTCAGCACAGGATTTTTCTTCTTTACTCAACTCTAGAACTTTGAAGTTTTCATCTAACGGAAGCATGTTGTGACTTCTCCGTGGCCTATCCAGATGGCCAGCATCACTCCCCTTGCACTTTGGTCCCTTCCTACGTGAAATGAGGGTTACTGGAACACAAACACGGTGACATCCTCATGGTTGATCTGATAACTGAGATGACTCCTTAGTGACTACCGGGCTGGTAGCACCTAGGGCAGGAAGACACTTAGCAAATGGAAGAGTCACATCCCAGCTGTGACAGAGCAGGATAGTGACAAATTTCACCATCCTTCTGAGAATTCTGTGCAGTTTTAAACTTATGAGTTGTTTATTTATAGGATTTTCCATTTCATATTTTCAGGCTTCAGTTGATCAAGAGTAATTGGAAATGTGGAAGGCAAAGCCCCAGATAAGGGGAGGACTATCTATTGTATTTCCTAAAATATTACAAACGTTGAGTCTGAGAATACTGAAACCTGGGGTAGCGGTGTCCCAGTGATTTCAAATCAAATTAACAAGCACATACTCGGTGCCTTGTGCCACATGATGTCCTAGAGAAACTGAGGCCCACAAAAACACAGTTTCTGGATACTGCCTGGCGTGGACAGCAGGCGGGGCAAATGAACGGCCTTGATAAGATCTACGTTGCAGAAAACCCTAACGTGCTCTAACATCAAATAGAATGAAGGAAGTAAAAATCTCCCCAGGAGGCCCACCTCCCGGGACAGCCTCTTTCCTGCTCACACGTCTCTGGTCTGCCAGCTCAGCCTGCACGCGTCATTACTGAACATGCCTGCACACCGTGCTAAGAGCTTTTCACAATTTCACTCTATCCTCAGCACAGACCCGTGAGGTAGGTAGTGATATGGGCATTGGTATGAATGTGAACCCAGTTTTATGGGCAAGGACGCGGTGTCCCAGCTGGGAAGTGGCAGGACACACCACCTGGACCATTCAGTTGCAAAGCCCAGCTCTTAGCCTCCTCACAGCATGGTCCTTGTTTTGCTTCTAGGGGACCTTCAGGTGACCCGGAGGGGCCAGGGTGGAGAAAAGCAGGAACTGAGGCTGGGTGGGGAAAACAGTGAGTGCCTTTCTGGGAAATTTGGACTTCAGCCGCAAGACAATGAAATGCTTTCTAGGATTCTTAGGCAGGAGAGGAACAAGGCCGGTTTGTGCTCTAGAATGATCCTGCTGGCAGCTGTGGGAGTGGTGATGGGTCCCAAAGCAGTTCAGGTAGAATGAGGAGACCAGCGGCCAGAGCAGCAGGCTGGGGAGGAGACCCAAGCAGCCCGTCTCCGGTGCACTCCCTGGACTTCACGACAGAGAGGATGGATGAGGGGATGAGGCAGATAAAGGAACCCCAGAGGGCTTTATGCCAGGGTCCCAGGTTCAGTGGCCATGGTGACCCCTTCCCTGTGCTGAGTGCTAGGTTCTCACTAACTTACCTGGCTGGCTGACTTTGGGATGGCCCCATGACAGAGACACCTTAACACCAGTCCTACTAGGTGGAAAAGCATGGAAGGGTGAGGTCCCCCATATACACATTTCAGCCTCACACAAACATGTCATTTGAAGTCAACATGCCATAGATTTCCAAGAGAGATTTCCAAGAGCAGCCTTTCCGGCAGTCTGAAGTCAGAGGGTTGGATACGGTGGGTTTTGAATCACTAGCAAACTTACCTAGATGCTGTGATGAATTGCGGCCAAGGAAGAAAGAAACCGTTTACTTCCATTTCTTTGATGCCATCAACGTAAACTTTGAGTTTCCCTGTCCCAGCTCTTGGTGTCATGCAGAGCCACATTCAATCATATTCTCTTAAAGGTTTATTATTTTAAACTCATCCAGACTTGAGCTCTCTGTGTTATTGGAAAAAAAAAAAATCTTAGGCATACCTTTGGCAGAATCAAATAATAGTATTAATGCAATTCAGTCTAACTGAATAAGATGTGATAGATCCTGAAATTTTAGACATAGTTGTTTAGCGGCACTGGAGTGGACACTGGAGCACCTTCCGGTATCTTCAGTCTATGGAGTGGGAATCCTGACTCACAAACTCGGGGAACAAGGAGACCGCTTTCTGTATTTCCCACCACTCCCCTTAGCTTCTGACCGGCAGTGCCACTTCACTGTGTTGGCAGAACACTGCGCTCAGTCCTTCTGGGGGTTTGGCCTGCCTCCCCCTAGCATGCGCCACATGGGTCTCCCTGGGACAGGGTCTCCTGTCCACGATGGAACTTGCAACAGCCTTGTCCGTGTGGCATTTGGGTGTGGGAGTTTCCCCTGAGGCTGCCTTTAGCCTCTTGGGCTCAAGGTCACAAGCTAAAAGCCCACATGCCCTATGTGACCTACAGAGGCACTTTTTCATTTTTGATTCATATGCTGATTTTCCTTTTTGAATCAGGAGATCTCACATTTTAAATCGATCAAGATTTCCAGCTGCTTTAAAGCTCTTTAGGATATGCCAACCCTGGACCCATGTATTCTCATGCTCTGTTCAGCTGGCTCTGAGTAACAAATGTCCTGTCAGAGAAGGAGGAGTTCCCAGGACATCCTATTCCCAAGACCTCCCCAGACATCAACTGCCATGGACACCCTGTGTCATCTCTCCTCACAGGAGAGAAATAGTTTTCTGTACCTGCCATGGACTCCCCTGAAGCCAACTCTGAAAGAGATTATTATATGCAGGAAATTAAGTACAAAGTGTTCCTGGGGTCTTGGGAAAGGAGGGAGAAAAATGCAGAACTGGACAGAGGGAGAAGCTGGGGTACAATGCAGTCTCCACAAGGAGCTCTAGGGCTATATGACCCCCACACACACACTCGTTTTTTTTTTTTTTTTTATTTTGCAGTTTTTGCCCCGGGATGGGTTTGAACCCACAACCTCTAGTATAAGGGGCTGGTGCCCTACTTCTTTAAGCCACAGACACCAGCCACTATATGACCCTTTCTTAAGGCAAATGAGCCACCGGTAATTGGATACACCTGTCCCCAGGAAGGAGCAATGACCTTGGGCCAGAAAGATCCATTTGGCTGAGAGCAGTGCCCAGCAGCCCTCCCAGCAGTTGAGAAATCAGTCCTTCCGTCTAAAGGGGGATCTGGATGGAACGTGACAGCATCAACTGCAGCACCCAACCCCAGAAGGGGACCCCCCAGACCAAGATGGGTGCTGTGGGCCTCTCTGCTCATGCACGTCCTTTCATGGTTCTTGTAGGCATTTGGGTCAAGAACTGTGGTGGGCAAAGGCTCCTTGTGGGGTGTTCTGAGAGAGCCCAGGAGAGCTGCCTGGGAAGTGCCCACCACCACCAATGCCTCTAGAACCTTCTCCCAGTCTGGGATGATTTAATTCCCTTTATATTTCCTTAGCCATGTCCAGGACAAGAGAGCCTCTGCTCTGCCAGACAAGCACAGCTTTTAGCAGCTAAGGCCTCAGTGGCACCTTGTGTGAAACCCAAACTGTGGAGAAAGCAGTGGGGACCCTCTCTACAACGAGGTGTCAGGCTCTCAGGGGGCACCAGAGAAAG
>NW_003852423.1:17122002-17142289 GCF_000181295.1 Otolemur garnettii
GGGGGGGGGGCGTTTCCCGCACTCCCTAGGGTGATGATGGGAGCGGCTCACAGCCTGGCCTGGGTTAAAGTGATAATCATTGATCTCCGTTCTGGAACAGGCATTGGGAAGGGCTGTTTCTGCCTGGCCGCAGGCACACGGAAAAGGGGCACGGCTGGGGAAGTACCGGATGTGCTGAGAGCTGGGCCAAATAGGACGCCCAGGGGCTGTCCCCCGAGCACCCCCTCCTGAACTGCAGAGTTAAGGCACCCCCATACGACCAAAGGAAAGCCCACAGACACAACCCAAAATCCGAAGGAAGAAGGAGAGAAGAGGGCTGGGACTGGGGAGCTGTTCTCAAGATTCTGCAAATGGACTGTGGGCCCGCCGCAGGGTGGCCGGACAAGGGCACCCCCGGGGCAGATTCAATGCCAGGTGAGCTTGTGGGAGGAGCGTGAAGACGTAGGGATTGTGCTGGGGGCAGGCGGAAGGCTGAGACCACCGCTACGGACACACTCATCGCCATTACCCAGGAAAGGCTGCCCTCTCCCAGGACAGACTTGCCTGGGGGCTGGTCTGCTCAACCCGCCGTCCTAGCGCAGATCAGCTGGGCACGAGCGCCACCTAGCGCTGACAGCGTTGAAATGCCCTTTTACCGAAACTTAAAGCTGTTGTCACCGACTTTGGTCACACAACCTCTGCAGAGTCCTGGAACCCTGGAGAGCGGAAGTGATTTGTCGAAGGACAGAGCAGAAGGGGGCCAAAAATTCAACTTTCTAAGCACCAAGCCTGGGGCCCATCTGAAACAAGTTGCTTCTCCACTGTGTGTGGCTGCAAACCAAAGATAGCGACCTTCGCGCACAAGATGGTCACTCACCGGCAGACGCTCTGCTCCCTCCCAGGTCACCAGTTGTGCCTCCCTTCTACCTTATGTTAAATGAATCCCTAGGTCATATTTTAGAAGAAAATAAAACCTCTAGCCTCATAAAGAACTCACAAACCCTAACTGCAGTTGACACGGATAATGTTTCAACGGACAGATTGCAAATCTAGAACTTCTGCGAATTATGCATAGTCCTAGAAGTTCTGGCTCCATCTCCCTTATCTCTTATGCTTTCTGGCCTAACTTGCTTTGCTCAAACCCTGGTTCTTTCCTTGTCTGCAGAGTTTCAAGCCCTCTGAGCCCTCTGCCTGGAATGCTTTTCCCTGCTCTAGCCACTGAGCTCTGTCCTTGGAGAAACCCTCCTCGACCTCCTTGAAAGCCCAAATCACCCCATTGGAGGCTTTGGGGATGCCACAATGGCATGTGTTCATGTTCTCATTTGACTAACGTCAGGCCTTTGCGGCAGAGTTGGTCTCAATTCACAGTGAGAACAATGAGGCCTGGAGAGGGTAAGTGGGGGCTCACAGCTGTGAAGCAAAGGAGTCCCCCTGGGTAGTTCTTATGGTCAAGCTCATTCTCTTAACCACTGTTCTGTACCTGGTACCTATTACAGCAGTTACCCCAGGCCCATCACACCCACCTATGCACCTCCTCCCAGGGAGCTCCCACCAGAGGGAGCCCCTCCTTTCTCATTCCACACCCCACCCCCATCACAACCCTGCTCAGAAGTCAGTGGTAGGGATTCTGTGATTGTTTGTTGAAACCAGGCCTGGTAATATAATACTGAAGTTCCTTCTGCACAGATGAAGAGACTGACAGACCAAAAGCATTTGCCAAAGACATTCTGGAGAACAGCACTCCCTCAGGGCATTGATAATAGAGACCCAAAATGGGGTTCTCTCATCAAATAGAGCTGGGAAAGCACCAGTTAAGCAGACTTCTAGAGGACCCTTATGGTGGGTTTCTCCAAGTGTTTCCAGAACAAATGTATGCTGACATTTCTCACAAGGGGGTTGGTGCAGGCACTTTTTCTCAGCGCACTTTGGTGTCAGAACCTTCTTTTCATGGGAGCCTAATACCAGGCTAGAATTCCACAGAAAGGCTCCAAATGCAGCTCTAACCCATGGCCCCACTCTCCTCTCAGCTTTGTGAAGTTAGGGCAGCTCTGACCTCGTCAGGACCGGGCTGGTCCCTATTCCAGCAGTAGTAGATCTGGTAATAGAATATTTGGTGATGCTCAACTGTGGACACTCTGTCAACATATTCCAGCTTTTAGGTTTGTTGCAGCCAGAAACCCTCCTGGTGGCCACCTCTGTTGCCACCTTCTTGGTGTGCCGCTCACCCTTCTTGGTTTATGGTCCTCACTAGTGACGCCAAAGTTCCCGTGGTCCTCTTTCCTCAAGTACTATGAGCACAAACTCTGCACTGGAAGGTAATCAGGACAGGGAGGTGATATCAAGATGATATACCATTTTATGAAATAGCAAATAGCAAATAGATTGAACAGATGGGCTTGGTAGAAAAAGCCTTCCCCTGTGAGGGGAGAATCCGGGACAGGACTCTGATGGCACCATCCATCACTCAACACTCAGTTAAGGGAAGACTTTTTATATTTATAGTATTTGAATCCTACCTTTCACTTTTTCAGGAGACATTTTTATGTGCTCTGTGTATGAGATGCTGGCGTGTTGATTGTTTTCCAAGTCCTGGGTTTTGAGAGTTGGAGAGACTCAGTACAATTTGGAGAATACAAAGAACATCAACACTATATCAGGGAGCCTGAAGAACAGCCAACCTCATTGTCTGGAACTCAGTACACACTTCCAGGAAGAAATCTCGGGCTGACAATGATTGTAATAAAATACAATAGTAATAACAGATAATAGAGTTAATAATTAAGCATCTGCTATGTGCCTTAGTATTCATTTTCTCATTTAGTCCCTGCAATGCTGTTACAAGGTGGCGATAATGGTCATTTCCATTTTCCAGAAGAAGAAACTGAGGCTTGGAGAGATCAGATAACTTATTTCAGATGATACAGCTGGTAAGTGTAGAATGTGTGTCCTGAGCCACACCGACAAAAGCTCATGCAGCTTCAAAGCTGTGCTGACATATTGTAGAAAATTACATGGTTATAATTATAGCACCTACTATAGGGAAGTAATGACATTCAATAAACAAGCCTTAATTTTATCTTGAACATTAATGTTTTAGGAAAAGGAGTTTTATTATGAGAATTTAATTCTCTACTAAAGAAAGATTTGTTTATGCTTTCTAATTCCTAATTTCTACCACCTCATGCAGATTTCATTCCAGCAGGTCATGCTTTGTCTCAGGAACCTTGAAAACAAGCCAAATACAAGCCGTCTGGCCAGAGGAGCACAGGTGAGCTCTGTTAGCCACACTTACAGGCAGGTCCCTGCAACCAAGATGGGAAAAAGGATATAACTTCTGCTTACACAGCTTGAGTTAACCAAGGAACAAAACTAATCAATTCATGAATTCAAATTAATTGATAATAAGAATACCCCAACCAAGAGCTAGGCAAGTAACCCGAAGAGGAACCCACAAAGAATGAACACAAATGGCCATAAACATATGGAAAGACTGCCAGAGCTCTGTAGAGTCACTGGGATCCCAATTACAATGAAATGCGCTGGGCCATTCCGTTTACAATGTTTGGGTTTGCTTGTGTTCTTTGAGGTGACAGTAGTTAAGAGGATTCCTGTGAAAAGATCCTCCCATTTTCCACTGGCATACACTGGTGCAACATTTCTGTAGCATCATGAAAATATGCAACAAACCCCTTTATGAAGTACATGCCCTTTGATTCAGCAATTTTCTGTCAAGGGGTTTATCCTAAGGAAAAAAACAAGGAAGTACCCTTAGATAAGCTACATGGAGTGTGACCCATAGGATCCCATTTTGGTAAAAAATAAAAATAAAAATCAGATGTACACATCTTTAAGACAAAGTGTAGAGGAATATAAACCTAAAAATTAATTGTGCATCACTAGATTATAGGAATAAAATAGATCTTATATTTTCTGGGTCTTTTTCTTCGATGATTGTATACTAACACTACAATTTTAAGATAGATAGATAGATAGATAGATAGATTTCAAGCCAAAAAATCCACTTAGTAGGTTGTGTCAACTCCAGACTGTTCAGAAGATGATACATTGAGATGAGGAGAGGAAATATTAGAGCTTCTATTTATAGTTATTTTTCACCAAAAAATTAGGAAGATGTGAAGTGTTAGTAACGTTTAGTATCATTTAACCAACAAGCTCACACTGGCCCCTTTCTGAGTGGCCTGTGGCTGGAGGGTTCCAGAAGGAGGAGCCCCCCGTGCGTTGGGCTTCAACTCTCACCTTCACCTGCTTTCAGGGGCCCAGGCCCTGCCCCACTTGCAAGTGCCCAGTTACGTCAATCCATGACTCTAATACTCAGATTTAACTAAACCATCCCTCAGGAAATAGACAAGTCACTTTAAAAGATTTCTGCCAAGACATGGCAGATTGCCGATGATGATGACACAAGGGCAATAAAGGCAAGAAAGCAGGTCATGACACTTCTGCTCCTTAAAAGAGCAAGCTCTCAGCCACATCATTAGGTAGCAGTATTGACAGCTCATCAGACAGGGCAAGCAGTCAGCCAGAAAGAACTAGAAACATGGAGATAAAGATGGCACTGTAACAACAACAACAGAAAGGAGAAATAAGGCAGAAACTACATCCTGTGCTCTGAAGTCAGTATATTGTTGAGTGAAGCAGCAAAGTGTAAATTGGGGAGTAATACTCACTAACCACTTGTACAAATGGAGGAAATACTATCCATATCGCTACCGCGTGCATTTGAAAAGCAACCTTGAAAGCTATGCCAGAAACAAGCAATAGTGGTAACTTGCTTAAGAGAGCTAGGTCTAAGTAGACTGTCAGAGTGGAAGGAGATATTTTGAGGTTTTACGTGTCATAATTTTTGAACTTTGAACCATGTAAAGGTATTACCGTCTCAAAAAAGTAAAAAACAGTATTTTAAGTAACTTTTTTCTAAGGCCTTTTTCAGAAGATGTCTGAACTCTATTTTACAGAGAACATTGTGCATTCTATCCTGGGAATCCGCAGCACCGGCTCATAAGATCAGTTTAAGCAAGTCAGTCTGTTAAAAGATTTCCTCATTCCTAACCTGTATTGGCCACACCCCACCCCAAAGAAAGGGAGGGAGGATGAGCAGAAAGCTGGGAGAAGAAAGTTAAAATGGATGCCTCTTTCCTCCAACTCAGGGAAACATCAATCTATTCCCTTAAACTCTATCCCCCATTCCTACCCTTACACATGACAAGCCTTTGCTTCTGGGTATTTGTCAAAGATTTTGGCCACCTTCTTCTGGACAGCACACAGGTTACTGGGTTAAAATACTATCTTCACTCAACATACCCAATTTCAGCATTCCTGGAAATATCTGCTTGACCAAATAGACAAAACTTACCCATCTATTTTGACACTATTTTTAATACAATGTCCTTAGGAAGTGATTTAAATGATTAAAAAAAAAAAAAAAACCTGAGTGTAGAAGTCTTACTAAATCCCCAGATGACTTTCAGCATGTAAGGAGCTTAAAAGTCATAGCTTCTATCTGCATGGCAAGTAAAAAGCTGAGCAAGCCGAAAGTCTACAACGTTTCTTAGACTCATCAAAAAATTGAGGTCATAGGGCAAACTGTTGTTGCCCCCCAAACTGGAGAAGCAGACAGGAGGACACAAAAGAATCACAGGCAGAAACTTCCACAGGAACCAGTATCTGGTAGAGAAACCTGAGCTATGGTTGGTAAATTGCTGGTTGTGGACAAGTCTGAGAGATCAAAAAGCAGAGGGCCCCACCCAGGCTTATGAAGGCTGCAACACTTTGTGAGTTTTACCTATGGGAACCCTATGGGGTTCTGTCAGTGAAGATGGAAAAAAATCCCTCAGGCTTCTAACAAAGAGAGGTAGAAGGAGCCATTCTGAAAGACACCAGAGCATTCTGTTCTTATCAAGATCTGGTGGGAAAATGATCTTACTTTAGTATTAACTGTGTTTTTACCAAAGCAAAATGACCTGGGGGAGGAGAAGTAACCCCAACTCCAGCCCCCGTAGCCTTCTTGCCTCATCTAAAGGGACTGGCCAGTGGTGCTGTGTAATAAGAAGCCCTTGTGAAGGTCACAGCCCAGGGCATGGGCTAACTGAAAGACTGAGACCCAACCATTGGACTACAAGACTCCCCTTTCCTATACCTCACCCCCACCTTACTAAAGCGCCTACATAATAACAGGGGGGTGCAACAGAAAGAACTGCATGGCTCAGACTTTATCTAAGAAGAATTCTCTAGGGAAACCCAAAGATAACCAGGGAGACAAAAACAAGGACACCAGAGGAAATTTTAGCATCTACAACTACAGCAACACCATACCTCTTGCCAACAGTTGGGGCTCTGGCATGTGACCAAGACTCAAACTAATGTCCCTATCCTAATCTTAGATGACCAAGTAAGAGGCAAGATTCAGGAATAGTTTAAAATTCATTTTCTCTGATGTGGTGGTGACATTGAATGTTTGAGCCCTAGCATGGTGTCAGAGCCCCATCCAGGTAATGGCCTTACTATTGTTCTTACCACTCTGGCACCCTCATTCCTGCCTATGTTCCAAGCTCTGGTCTCCAAGCCTGCTTACTGATTCTATGAGAACCTAACTTAAAATACTTCTTCCTTTTCCTTTCTTTCTTTCTCCCCTCTCAAAACTTCTCTTAATGTCTCAGGAAGTTCAAGTATTTCTGGGAATGCTATGGAAATTGCCATGCTTACTTGGTGGGGAAACTTCAGCCTTCTGATTTCAAGATTATTCCATTTTAAACACCAAGGGAGGCAAGAAAAGCTTCATCTTTCTCTACTGTGCCCATTTTACTAAAAGGATTTGTTCTGTAAAATGTGGATTCAGTCAAGAGGCTGCACTCAAGGATCCAAAAGGCCACATGTGAACCCAAGGCTGCAGGTTCCTCACCCCTTCCTGAGAGGGGAAGAAATAACCAGAGAAAAACAGGGCAAAATGCAGTAAGAGGCAAAGGGAGCCACAGATGACTCCCGCAGTTATAACCAGAGCCTCCCACAGGGATACTCCACCCTTGGTGCACAACAGAATCCCCTGCACAGCTTAAAAAAGCAAAACCAAACCAAACATCCTCCCTCACAGAGGTAGGACTTGGACATCTTGCACTTGTCCATCTCCCCAGATGACATGAGGTTGCAGCCAAGGGCAGAGATAATTGTGCCACACCAAGTGTCCCTCACACACGGCATCCCATGTGGTCATGGAGACCCCAAGAAGCCCCCATTAGCAGAAGACACACTTTCTATGGCCTCTAGGTTTGTGGAAGAGAGTTCATCTGTCTTTAGCAGCTCTGACCTCAGGAGCTATGGTTCTGCGAGGCCAGGGTGAGAACAAGGCAGGAAGTGGCATCTTTTCTGTCTTCACTGGAGCTGGGGCCATTAAGCAAAAATGGCTTCCTCTTCCCAGGAACCCCCAACAAACACTGGAAGCAGGATGAGTGATTACAGTCCCTTACCATCAATCCAGTTCATAGGACCTGCCTTTCATTTATTTCCTAAATAAGTGGATTCGTCTGGGGAGGGCTTTATTTCCAATCAGTCCTGTCAGCCCTCCATATCATCAACTTGTATTTTCTTTTACAAAGCATTTGCTGTGTTCTCTTCTCTCAATTATAGCTTTAGAGATGTGCCTCCCAAAGACCTTCTATTTTATTTGGTCATCCTTCTTTAGCTTTTCTTGGTGCCCACTTCCCTGACAGTTCAGCCTTTATATTAATAGTTCTAAAAGTATGGTCCCAGGACCAGTAGCAGCAGCAGTAGGGAACTTGTTAAAAATGCAAATCTGAAATTAAAAGAAATAAATAAGGAATTGGTTACAAATGTGAATTTGGGGCCCCATCTCAGACCTAGTCAATCAGAAATTCTGGGAGGTAGGGGAAGAAATCTGTATTTTAATAAGACTAAAATATGACCATTTTAATTACTTTGTTTGGTACCAGAAAGGCCCATATTCTGCAGAGATATTGTATGTCTTTAGATTTCTAGATTTCAATGGCATCATCTGTGCAGAGGAAGGCAACCAGCATCTACTGAGTGTCCCTCTTTGAAGCCTTACGACACCCCCAGAAGGCGTGGCTTTACTATAAAATAGAAAATCAAGGTGCAAGGAGTCAAGTCACTTCAGTGAGTTTTCAGTTAGTGAGGAACAGAGGTGGGTGTCAAACCACGTCTACCGGCTTCCCAAGCCATGGCCCCCTCTGCACCTCTCCCTGTCCGCAAGTTCCAGAGCATCATGGCTGCTGGGACCTGAGCACTGGGGTATGCAGGAGATCCTGGTTGATCTTGATTTCCTGAAATGCCCGATCTTGGCTGACTATAGAGTAGGGGGGTCAGGAGTAGAAGAAACCTATTCAAAATGAGGAAAGGTATTACAAAAAACCTACTGAACAACAAAGCACACTCCCCCACAAAAAACATTTTCATCCATTAAACACACACTTACTGAGCACTGGGTGCTCTGCAGACTCTGGGAATCACAGCAGAGAGCAAGGCTGAGATCTCTGCCCTGGTCAATGGCAATAATAAGAGTCCATTTGCTGAGCATTTTCTATGCCCCAGGCACTATGCAAAAGCAATCTCATTTAATACTCATACTAGGCTTGTGAGTTTGGTGACATCATTATCTTCTTATAAAAGGTGAGGAAATAGACTCAGAAGGTATGTAATCAGCCCAGGTTAAAGGGCCATAGCAACCTCCCCAGGACTGAGTCCAGACCACTGAACAATGACACTATACCACCTTACAACAAGGGTTTCTTCTATCATTGTATGTGTTTTAGAATTGTTATATATTGTAGTGAAACTTTGTTCTTAACCTTTGCTCTGGGCAGGTCCTTGCATTCTTGGTCAAAGTTGTTTGGGGAAAGGGCACCAGGGAAGGAGTCAGGATGTTTAACCATTCAGGCAGCAGGGGTGAAACTAAATAACAGAAACATCCAGAATCAGTGATCAGAGCCTAGTTTGGGATCAGGAGAGGAGTAGAAAAAGCAAGAGGCAACAGGGAGGAGGGAAGCCCAGAGGCTGTAATTCCGCAGCAAGGAGCCTAGAAGCTGACACTCTCCAACACCCCTGCAACTTCCCCCCAGTCCCACCCCCCACTCTGTTCTGGCTGTTCTGGTTGATGTTCCTGGTTAAAGCCATGTCCCAGCGCCAGCTGAAGGGGCTGTTAAATACTCTGAATATCTACTCCAGGAAGTCTTTCTCATTCTCCTTCCTTCCTTCCCCAAACTTACAGGCCAGTTGTCCCTGAAGCACCATCCCGTTATGCACTAGGCATTTAAAGTCCTGTATTAGGCAATATCCACCACCCAGGACCCCAGCTCCTCTGTCAGAGGTGAGGACAAACCCAGAGCCAGGAGTGGGTCTTTCCAGATGAGCAAGGTGCAGGGATCAAGAACCAAAGGGCGGGAAGTCATCACTTGTTTTAACATCTAGATCCTGCTCTCTGGGGACAAGCACTACCTGCCCATGTTCCCCTGAGCCTCAGCACCACACATGCAGACACTGCTGGATCTGTATGCAGGTTCTTTCTGCTCCACAACCTTCTAACTGAACTTCATCCTCCACCAAACTCAGCAAATTTAAAACATCAGGGAAGCCCTTCTGGCCAATTCCTAGAAACTAAGCAAGTCAAGTTTTAATTGACTTGGTTTTCAAAGAAATCTACTTACCAAGCATGCTGGTAGGGATAGTGTCTTGAATAATTTGTTTCACACATGGAGGATCAAGTATAAATCATAGTCATACAGAAAGATGTTATTTTTGTATAGAGTTTCACATATTTCAAAGCTCTTTCACAGACTCCAATTTAGTCTTCACTCAAAAAAGGATGAGGTAATTGGGAGGTCAATATTAATATTCCCATTTTAGAGATGAAAAGACTGAGGCTCAGAAGAGGAAGAGAATTGCCCAAGGTTCACAGTGGGATTTTATGCCTCCTGAATTTGGAGTTCCTATTAACACAGAACATTTCTATCCTGTAGAACCTGCCAAGTACTTTCCAAATAAAATCAAAATTCCTCTTTCTGAATTTTATGGCCCCAGAAATGGCCACCCCTTCCCTTGCAATGTCTTCCCATCTCTACTTCAGACCACGTTCTGCAATGCTGTTCACCAAATGTTGCTGGTTCTCCCAGCTTCCAGAAATGTGGTAGAGTCTTTCCTTGGAGCTAGGTATGGCCAGGTGACTTGCTTCAGCCAATGAGTGTGAGCAGAAGCTGTGTGTGTACTTCTGCACAGAAGCTGCCAGCCCAGGCCTGATTAACCACATGTCCCTCTCACCCCTCCCAGGTCACAGGGCATATGTTGAGATGGAGCCACAACCACAACAAACACAAAGCCAGAAATAAACTCTCACATGAAGCCACTGAGATTTGGAACCTATTCTGACTGAAGTATTATCTCTCTGGCAATGTGTGCTCTCCTCGCCTCTGAGGAATTAGCACATTTTACATTCTCCAATGACTAGAGGGCTGGGATGGCGTTCTGGCATCCTCAAAACACTTTCTCTGAGGTAACTTGAATGGTCTGTATTCTTTGAAGCCAGAACAGCAAACCCAAAACTAATAACCACCACCACAACAAACACCAACCTGCATTCCTCTGTCACCCTTCATCTAGTGCCAGCAGTTGAGGTCCTGATGACCCTATGATTGCCTACCTGGGCCGCTGCAGGCCTCCCAGTGACTGCCCTGCCCTGCACATCTCTCTCAGCTGCTCAAGGTCTTCCTAAACCAAGGTCTAACATGGCCACCACCCCCTACACCTGCCTCCCTTCACTGAGCCCAAACTCCAGGTTGGACATACAAGGCAACCAATCTTGCTTCCAATACTATTTAAAAATAAATACACCCAGAAGTAGGATGGGTAAAGGGAATATTTATTTCACAGGGTGCACGCTTTCTGAAGGCCAGGCCATTCTCTCCCCAGGGCTTTGCTTTGTCCAAGTGCAGTGAACAAAACCCAGCTGGGCACACGTGCCCACCATGTCTTGGAAGCTAATAGTTCAGCAGTGGTGCCCAGCTCCTGCTTGCTTTGAAACTAAGCAGCCAGGCCCTGGTGCCCTGAGGAGTATGCCCCACCCCCTCTAGCCGCCTCGCTGGCCATACTCTGCTTCTCTGCAGGGTTATTGCCCAATCCTACTGCAGTAAGTATGAGTTTCAGACTGTGAACTCAGTCGCACATATTTTTCTGTCGCTGACATTTCTAGGATGAGCCCCATTCTGTTATGAGGTGGCTGAAAATAATCCCTCAATATGAGGCTCAGCCTAGTCCCTTCCCCAGGGTTGTCTGGTGCCTGCCTGGTGCCTGGAGTCAGGGATGGGCATCAGTGGAAAGGCCCCGGCTCTCAGAGTTCAGGCTCTAGGTGCAAGAGGACAGGACAGAGGGAAAAGCCAGGCAGAGCAGTCCCACTACAAGGGCCAGGAGACGCACATGCCTGGGCCAGCATAGTCACTGCTTTTTGTACCAAGAACTTGAAGCCTCTTGAGCAAGTGAAGAGGGCCCAAGGGCACTCACCCTGCTCGGACACCTCCCTAAAGGGGCCGCTAACTGTACAGCCTTGAAGGACACCGCAGAATTTCTCTGATTTTTTATGCATAGCCCCCAATTTCTTCTCTTAGAACTGCTGACCCTACTAAAGCAATGCGGTTCCAGAAAGCATCTCATTTGAGTAAGCAAACCACAGAGGAAGCTGATGTTACCTGAGCACCCGCCCAGCATATGCCCTGTTCCAGGCTAAGCCCTGTACGACATTGTCTCATTTATTCATCATAACAGGCCTGTGGGTCCAGCCCGACTGCCGCCACCACCCAGACGGTGGAAACAGCAGGGGAAACTGAGGCCCAGAGCATCTGTGCTCCACACCAAAAAGCCAGCAAAGGCAGGGTGGGGATTCAAGTTCAGTTATGAGCAACTCCCCTGGACCACCTCCTGCCCGTTCATGTTGGCCTAGGAAACCTTGAAAACAGAGCCCTGGGAATGAAAATAAAATCCCTCAGTGTGGTAGAAGAGGAACAAAAAAGGGCCAAGTCTTGTTTTTACCAAGATCAGAGCTTTGTGGTACACAACAGTGGGGGACTCTAACAAATGAGGGCTGGTGTGAAGGTACATTCAGGTCACATCTTACAAAGGAGGGGGGTCACAGCAGCAGGTACGCTTGCGCCTTTGTCTCCCCCCCGCACACACCCCCAGTGGTAGAACTGCAAAGAACAGCTTCTGAGGACTTTGGGAGTGGGAAGGAGGCTCAGGTCATTTCTGCTTCTAGAAGAGAATGACTTCTATCTGACTCCTTTCTGGCACTAGTAACTTGAAAAGTAAAACACTACCAGCAAAGGTCACTTGCTATGTGACACAAGCCACCTACACCTCCCACTGGACAAAACATCCTCTCCCTGGAGACTGGCCCAACATCCAGGCTGAGGCCCACTGTCTCCCGCCTCCCAGTCAGCCACCTCAGACCCCCACAGCCAGGGAAGCCACTGGGCCCAAAAAGAGCACAAAAGCAGTCTCCAGAGGTTGCAATACCGAGATGGTGTCAACACCTTTCCCAAGTGAGGAGCCAGGATACAGCCCACTTCTGACAACTTGCTTTGCACTTCTGGGGTGGCAATTATGGAATACTCTTTGAATGTTTTTTACACTGGTGCAAATTGAGCCTTCCTGGCACCATTCCACAAGACACATAATAAGTTTTAGGGATGTGAAAACATTTAGATTATGACCAGAACTGCCCACAAGACCAGCACCCTGAGAGGGCAGCAACCACCCGGGGGAGAGTTCTGCCTGTAGCCCTGGGCCATTGTTACCGGCCAGATTTGGACGCATCTGCTAGTTCGAGCCTTGTGGTCCATCTTGCCCTCGCCCGCTCCCCGCTGCCTCCTAACCAGAAAACGCAAAGGCTAGGAGTCTGCTCAGAGATGTTTCTTGGATGGATCTCATGGCTAGTCGTGGGTGGTGCATATAGAGTCAGACCTGGCAGGTTCCAGTGAGCTGGGATGTGAGGCCCCCGGGGGAAGGAAGCAGAAGCGAAGCCGCCCTGCAGCAGCAGCGACCCTGTGCGGCTCTGGGGAAGGGTTTCTGGCTAACAGCAAATTTTCCATCTTGACCTGGGCGGGGTTGCACAGGCATTACACATGACAAAAAAGTCATTAAGCTGTATATTTATGTTTTATGTTCAATACAGGATGTTTGTTGTATTTTGTATATTTTCTAAACAAAGCTTTTCATAAAAGACATCCTGTAGCATCTCCAGTTTAATCACCACAGTTGCTACCCCCAGACAAGAGGGGAAAGCTAGGCCCTCTGAACACCCAAAGAGAGAGGAATTTAGTTTCATGCTGTGGGAGGTGGTGGCCAGGGGAGATTCGCCCTTTCCAGGGAGCACTGGGTCCTGTCCCTGCACCCAGAGGGCTGCAGACAGGCTGAGGAGGGACCTCAGGGACCTGACCAGTGGTGTTGGCACCGGCAGGAAGGAGGCAGCGCAGTCTTACGTGGCAGCTGCTGAAAGAAAGCGCCGCCGGGGGCCTGCCCAGGAGGCCTCTGTGATCCCTGCTACCATGGCCACAGATTATGTAAGGTAAAATGTGTTCTTTATAAAGCCATCCCAACTTTTCATTAGCTTGCTTTTTTTTTTTTTTTAAACAAGAAAACTAATCACGAGAAGCCACAGGAGATCCTCTAGCTGGATTGGAGCCCTCTCCAGTGTGGCCAAATATGGCTGAACCCGGACCAAATAAAGATGTTTACTGACAGCCTAATAAACAAATGGGCCCCGTTGGATGTAACCTTGATGAATGGAGCATCCAGGTGTTTTCACTAATGGCAATAAGCACTACAACCCAAAGTATTTCTGATTCAAGTATAATGCATTATTAGGCCATTAGAGGCTGAGCACGGAGAACCATTTGGACACAGCCCTATCAATAATGCTGCTTCCCAGCCTGCATTTAGGCCTGGGGAATTAGTCATCCTGATATTCTATTTAATAAAAACCTCAAGAAGAAGCATCAAAAATCACATTACATTTTAACAGGGTTACAGCAGCCCAGGAGAACCACAAGTTTAATTTTCATAAGAGCATTCATTCCTCAATTATGTCAAACATGAAAATGTAAATTGCAAATTTAATGCTAACAATATCCCTCAAAGCACATTGGCAGGTAAGGCACATTATGCTGAGTGGCTGCTGGCTGCATATCAAGCGGCCCCCAGAGGGAGACTTGGGGGTCAGAGGAGGGGGGTTCCAGGCTACTTGACTGGGCTGCCCCTGGGAGAGCCACAGCCTCAAAGCCAGAGGCACAGAAGTCCCTTGTCCCATGCAGGGGGAAACACGGGTCTTAGAGCTGTGGGCTCCCTGGCTCGTATCCATGGCATTTCCTGTGGGTGCCAAAAGTTAGTTTGTTCCATGTGGTAGCAACTGAAAGATGCCAGTGAAGGCATTTCAGGGCCTAAAAGTGAACAGAACTTCCCAGAAATTGCCAGGAATTGCTTGGGACATGAAATGGGAATCTGCCGTTTGAAGAGAATTCCACGGCTCCCCTTACTCTGAGGACTAGACCTGCTTTCTGGCCAAGGGCATGAAAGAAGGAAGTATTACTTAACTGAAGCCACGGACAACAGCCACCATAGGATTTCACGCCTTTTTTCATAAAGAAATTTGTCTCTGGAAGATGATGTATTAATAAGTTTTCTTAAAAAGCAAAAAAAAAAAAATCAGATATTATATATTGATTGGTATATGCAGAGGAAAATAACTGACGGATTTTATGCCAAACTTATAAGGGTCCATCATGAGCACGCATTACTTTGTAAGCAACAACAATAATGATATAATTTAATTTTTTTTAAGCTAGAAACCTTATCAGAGAACATCCATTCATGGATAGAGCCATCTCTCTGATGACAAGCAGTTGTACCATTCCTTCTGAGTTGATCTGTGACTGGAATTAAATTAGAGTCATAAAACGTGGGAGCAGAAAGAAGGCTTGGGTACCATCTGGTCTTATCCTTCCCTCTGCTCCGGAGGACGGTAAGGCCCAGCGAGGTCCATTCATTCAATAAGGATTTACCAAGAGTCTGAAACGTTCCCGGCAGGACTTGAGGCTCTGGGCTTCCCTCCAAGGCTTGATCTACGGCTCAGACTGAAGCCCTCCCTGTGGAGCATCCATCACTGATAACTATACTGCAGGTAACCCACATGTGACAGCAAAGGTCCCCATACAACTGTATCAGTTTATATGTAAAAAGGCCTTATGAGGAAAACACAATAAGGCATGCACAGTGAGCTGGTATCAACAAACTTTTATTGGATAAATACCCCTTAAGGCACTGTGATGTTTGCTAGAGATTCTGAGATAAAAACCACAATCATCTCACAGTCTTGGACAGAAGGAAACATATAAACAGGACAGTACAGACGCCATGTATGTATGTGTCTGGATAAAAGTACATGTCAGATGTGGCATGGTGCTGAACAGGCCGTGATTGACTTTCTAGGGAGAATTTGGAGAAGGCTTCACTGGGACAATGTCCCAGCTGAGTTTTGAACAACAGGAAAATCATTTGTTGAATGGACATGAGAGTAAAGGGCATTTCTGACGAAAGGAGGACCATGTGCAAAGGTTGTTTCTTATCAAATCCCAAGGGAGGAAGGTGAGGCCCCCATGGGACAGGGAGCGAGGGAGCAGGTAGGCAGAGCCAGAGCACAGCAGCTTACAGACCAGGCCGAGGAGTTGGAGCATAGTGCCATCTGGAAAGAAAAGCCCGTCATGGTCAGACGTTTACTGTATACAGACCATGTAGTGGCTGAGGAGCGACGGTGGAAGGCATCAGAGCAGAGCCAGAGAAACCAGAAAGCTGACAAAAATCGTGGCCCAGCTGAGAAGAGATGAGGGTGCAGGCTAGACCTGTACCCAAAGGTCAGAGAGGAAGGGACACATGAAAGGGACACCTAGGAGGTAAAACTATTAGGACAGCTTGACTGACTGGATGTGGGGATGACTGACGAGGGTCTTACTTTGGAATCTGGGGGAGTGGCCAAGTCTCCAAGTACATGGGAAAAACAAGGGTGGGATTTAGTGAGGGTGGGGAAGGGAATTAATTTAGCTTTAGACAGGTTGAATTTGGGGACAATCAAGGAAAGAATTTAATGGACATACAGTCTTCAGCTCCAGAAAAAGTTCCAATGGATTTTGAGGCTTTATGGTAGTGGTTAAAACTATGGGGGTGAATGAGCTTTTTGACCCAACGAGAAAATGAATGAAAAGATGGTTTCTATTAGCTGCTAAGGAATAAAAATGTTAAGTCACAGACAGAACAGGAAGAACTAAAAGGCGATGGAGAAGGAACAGTCAGAGAAGTAGTAGGACAACCAGGACAGCAACCAAATTCCAGATACACTGGGTGGTATCTGGGGAAGAGCTGGTGAGGGAAATTCCTGTGCAGAGTAGGGCGTGAGTGATGGGAGAGGTGTCCAGTTTCACAGAGGTGAGTACAGCCGCACAAGAACCTGGCAGTCAAAGATGGGGGCAATGTCAGTGTTAGTGAGCAGGCATCGGCCCTTCGTGGTACCTGGAAGAATTTAAAATAAGGCCAAGAAGAGAGTAATTCACCAAATCAAAGGACATTTTATTGACACCTGATTCCCGGATGGACCCCAGGGAAGCTGAGACAAGGCAGTGTAAAATCCAAGCTTCCAAACATTCTGATAAAGCTTTAAAAAAATTAATTTTTTTAGAAAAATGAGAGAACACGCTTCTCCCAACACAACATATCATTATCTACATCCATTTTCAGCTCCCCTCCTCATACTTAACAAGCATATCCTAAGACAGTGGTAGAGAAAACATTATCAAGAGAATGGGAGACGTCTGCCAGCCACAGTGACCTTCACCTCACCTTGGCCATGACTGCCTTCTCCCTGTCAGCACCGAGCTTGCGTCACACACTAAATGGCTTGGTTCTTGGGTTCCCTTCTGTATATCCAGCATCAAAAGAACAGAGGAGGATTGATATTACATTGACCCTGTGGGTCAGCTGGGGAGAGGGCAAAAGAGGAATGTTCTAAGACAAAGGGTTTGCACTGTGTATCCATGGGGGGATCTGAACCAGAAGATGCGGACAGGATGGGAAAGGACATTACTCTCCTCAGTAGGACTGTGGGGAGAACACTTTGGCCAGAGATTTGACTTTGGGCTGTCGTCACAAAGTCAAGGGCAGTAAGCCCTTCCCCTTCCTCCTGGAGCCAGTGACTGTGGAAGACCACGTGAAGAGAAGAAAGAGGGTAAGAATGAGGGAAGTACGTACAATGCCATTGCCAAGTGCAGGCTGGCAGACAGCTGGTGTCAGCTGGGAGAGCGACCAAGAATTTGCTTCCATTGGCAAATATCAATGTGCCTAGGACCACTGGTTTGGCTTTGGCCAGAAGAGGCTGACAAAACAACAACAACAACAAAAAACATACACACACACAAAGGCACACGTGTTAACTGAATAAGAATTAAAACACGAGGGAGAGAGAAGGGATGGGGTGGAGAAGTGGGGGGATAAGGAAGGAAAGAGGGAAGGGAGGGAGGGAAGTTGGTCATGTATTCAGGCCTTTCTGTGTGCTGAGCCCTGAGGTCTGTAACCATAAGAGGCCCCAGTCACAATAATTTTATTCCATAGTAAGGAATCAGAATCAGAGAGGTTAGGCAACGTGCCTATGATCACACAGCTGAAAAGAATCAGAGCCAGCATATAAATACCCCAGGTCTATCTAATTCCAAAGCTCCTGGTCTTTCCACTAAACCACTGCCAAGTGGTGAGTCCTCTGTTTCATGCAATTTCTTTTTATTTCTAGTCATAAATAAAAGAACAGAACAGAAATGTTTGAGTTTTTAGCTGGGGTTAGAAAATTCCTAGGATCCACTAAGAAACTTCTTTCTCTGCTATATCTAGTGTAGTATTCCCTGACATGAAAGCTTTCACTTCTAAGGTTAGTGGTAAGAGCAGGGCTTTGAAGAAGAGGGGACTATGTCAAAATCCTAGCTCTGCCGTGTACTGAGTGAGTCACAGTAAGCAAGACGTTTTACTCTGAGTCTCAGCTTCCCGTCTGGAAATGATGCCAGTGGTAGCTACCTCATCGAGTTGTCATAAGCACTAAAAAAGAGCTGTACAGACTATACCTATAGTATAGTGGGTCACTACAGACGTTTTGAGATGATGTTACGGTCCATTATTTTACTTCCAAGAAACAAAATTGACAGTGTCCTTTCTGATTCACCTGAGCGAGTTTCAACTTGCTTGGTTTTTCAGTGTTGCTAGGACGGCTTCGTTTGTGTCTGTCCATTCAGATTTTATGTTTCTTGATTTTTTTGTGTATCTCACTACTTTGTAATGACTCACATATGAGGTATTCTGTATGCAGCCCCCAAACTATAAGCTCCGCTCCCTGCTTCAATTGGAGGAAATTTTAAGAAACAATCACAACAACAGGGACCACATGTCAGAAACCATAGTTAAGAGATGACATTAGCTTCTCAAAAGTGTTCAGAACAGCTCGAGCCAGGGATTCACACCCTGATAAGATAGTATGCATTACCTCTTTTAACAGCTTGAGCAGCTACTCAGGAAAGTCTACATACCGCAAACCTCTCTGCAGGCACCAATCAGGGCTGGCAGCTTGCTGACGTGGCCCTTAATGGACCCCACCTCCTGGAAGCCATGCCCTGTGTGACCCTCTACCCTTGAGTACAGGCTTGACCTGGAACTTACATCTAAGGAATAGACGGCAGCAAAAGTAACAGGGTGTCATTTGTCAGGTTAGGCGTGCTTCCATCTTGCTAGCACTTTCTCGGCTCTGACTCTCCTCGGGAAAGCCAGCTGCCATGTTGTGCTGCCCCTTGTGGTGTCTCCTGCAGCAAGGAACTGAGTGTGACCTCCAGGGACCAACCAGAGACAAACAGAAGCCCTCAGTCCAACATCCTTCGAGGAACAGAATCCTACCATCAACCATGGGAGGGAGCTTAGAAAGGGCAACCCGCCCCAGCTAGTGGCTGCCTCAACACAGACCCTAAGCTTAAGGACCCAGTTAATTTGTACAAAGAAAGTGAACCACAGAAACTGTGGGTTAATACATGTGTTATCTGGCCAGGCCTGGTCGCTCATGCCTATAGTCCTAGCACTTTGGGAGGCTGAGGAAGGTGGATTGCTTAAGCTCAGGAGTTCAAGACCAGCCTGAGCAAGAGTGAGACCCCATCTCTACTACAAATAGAAAAACTAGCCAGGTGTTTTGGCAGGCACCTATAGTCCCAGCTACTCAAAAGGCTGAGGTAGGAGGATCACTTGAACCCACAAGTTTGAGGTTGCTGTGAGTTATGATGACACCACAGAACCCTATCCCAGGGCGACAGAGTGAGACCTCTGCCTCAAATTAAAAAAAAAAAAATTGAGAAATCTTATTGAAAAAGAATTATTAAAACAAAGGAAAGAAAGATGTTATGTTAAGCTGGCTAACTTTTGGAGTAATTTTTTGTACAGCGGTACATAGCTAATATACCAAGTTATCTCGGCTCTGCAGACCTTTTCATCTGAGCATACATAGCCCAGAAACCAAAAACAATTAAAATCAATTCTAAGCTTTGCTGATTTTATATCCCACGGCTGTGTCAAAGTTCCCCTTTCCCATGGCACTGCCCCTGTTCTCTCTCATACAATGGCTGCTCTAAAGCTTTTCTCTGTGTACCTCATTCTCAACTGCCTACTGAAACTTGCCACCAGAACTAGCCCCTCACTGCCCTGCTCCTTCTTCTACTCTCCCTTTCCTTCTGGGTCTGTTCCTTCTTCTTTCTGGCAGGTCTGTGTCTGATCCAAATCACCAGAGTCTCAGTGCTGCCTCTTCAGCCTCTGACAAACCCAATGAACAGGGCAGGTAAAGACTGCCTGCGGGTTTGTCTTGGAGAGCTGGGTGCAGGACAGTTAAGAAACACTCACTTGACTCCACTCACACCAACAATGAGTTTGGGCAATGATCTGAGCTGCTCTGAGAACATGCAGAAAGGCCACAGTGTCTGGGCTTCGGCTTGGGACAGAGCAATCAGTCTTTGGAGAAGTAGCAGCTGCAGGGGACAATTTTAGGGGTGTCAACCACTACTTTATAAAGAAATTGGGACCTCTGGAATGAAGTTTTCCTTTAATAATATTTTTATCAGAGAAATGCAAATCAAAACTACTCTGAGATATCATCTAACTCCAGTGAGATTAGCCCATATCACAAAATCCCAAAACCAGAGATGCTGGCGTGGAT
>NW_003852423.1:17142907-17180049 GCF_000181295.1 Otolemur garnettii
GGAAGTATTTCAGATTGCATGTGAAAACCCCACACTGTACCCCAGAAGTGCATTAATGTACATAGTTACCATTCAATAAAAAAAAAAATAATAATAATAATATTTTTGTTTCTCTTTCTATTTGTGATTATATTGGGGTTGGGGCAGGCGGGGTAAAGTGCGGATACTTTTTAATTGAAGATATTTTACAGGCTAATGAGTTAGATAAGGGTTTTGTCCTAGAGCTAAATTATTAAAAATAAGAAGTCTCAGACATAAAGAGTACCAAATTCTGCCAACACCAAATTTCTCTAAGTCTTGCAAGCCAGGGTCTGGCTGAAAATTTGCTCCAATCCTAATTTGAGGGCATTCAGATAACTCTGAGCATACTCCAACAGGCTGTGTGGAGTCATTATCTCCCCTAAGTAGATTCAGTTCCAACAGCAAGCAATTAAATAGCTTATTTTAGGCAAGAAGACTGCTGTAAATGAGCTAACCCCATTACTTTCATTGCAGTGCTTATCTGGTCCTAAAGGACAGCCGTAGGGAGGTGGAGGAAGTGCTTTACTGCTGAGACCAGAGAATGGCTCACGTGCCAAGACTCAGCCTCAGAAGGGTCTGTGTATACAGGAAGTGCCATTATTGCCCTAAATACCACCACTTTGGTTCAAACAAGGATTCTCTTGTGTTATTTTCAGGAAAATAATGGGATCTGTGAGATCAAGGATGGTAGCCTTTATCTGTGAACATATTCTAAGATGTTCTGTGTTTATCTGAACCATCATTTCCTAATCTCCTGAGAGCAGAGCTAATGATACTCACACGCTAGAAGTCACCACGAGCATTGTCATGCACCTAGAGCTCCTAGCTCAAGTTCTGGCATCCAGTAGCATCTCGATATACCTATATCCAAATTGAGAAATGAGAAAGAGAGTATTGTGAGAAGGATCCTGGTGACACAGTTAACCAGAAAAATGTACCTTCATTGTTGTGTGTCAAATACCATTTCCAATACACACAGAGCATCAAAATGCATTGCCAAGGACAGTATTTTTTCAATATGTTCTGCTGGTATGGAATCTAATGTAGTGAAATTAACTGATATGTATGCATATATATATGTATATATATATATATATATATGGCTATTTTCTAGATGGGCAAACTGAATAATATTTCAGAGGTAATTTGCCACAACTATTCACCAGCATATAATAAAGCTTTTATAATTGTAATAATAATCTTGTGGGTACACATTATTTTCCAGGGACTATAAGATACATTACCTCTTTTAATATTTTCAGCAACCACATTTTTAAGTTGGGGACTATTAAGCTCTTTTAACAGAGGAGGAAATAGAGACTCAGAGAAGTTAAGTGATAATGATCAGTGAGGGGCAGAGCCCAGTGGCCAGGTTCACACAGAGGTGGTCCTGGGTGTAGGAACCATAGGCTTCATTTTAACACTGAACCACTGAAGCTATGTGCCTGTGATGCCTTAGGAGCAGAGGAAGCCCCTGCGTGGGTGTTGGCCTCAGGGAACAGGATGCATCCCATTCAGCTTTACGTTGCCTGGACACGGGCAATGAGCAAACTCTCACCAAATCCAGCATGTCTGCACTCTCTGTTAGGAAACATTCTATAAGTCTCATGACACTGCCTTGTACAGAATGTAAATGACCTCTGTAAGGAAGTGTATCAGTCAGGGTTCTCCAGAGAAACAGGAGCAGTAGTGGATAGACAGACGCAGATGTACAGCCGTGCACTGCACAGTAACACTTCAGTCAACAGCGGACCACATGTATGACAGCCATCCCATAAGATTATAACACTGTATTTTTACTATGCTTTTATATGTTTAGATACACAAATACCTACCATTGTGTTATAATTGCCTACAATATTCAGCACAATCTCATATTGTACAGGTTTGTAGCCTAAAGGCAACAGGCTACACGACACAGCTTAGGTGTTTAGTAGGCTGTACCTACTAAACAAAAAATGCCTGGCTATTTTTTGGTTGCAGCCGTCATTATTGTTTGGTACACTTATGTTAAGTACATTCTGTGATGTTGGCACGATGACAAAATCACCTAACCGGCTCGGCACCTTTGGCTCAAGTGGCTAAGGCGCCAGCCACATACACCTGAGGTGGTGGGTTTGAATCCAGCCTAGGCCCGCCAAACAATAATGATGGCTGCAAGCACATGGAGTCCCAGCTACTTGGGAGACGGAGGCAGGAGACTCGCTTCAGCCAGGAGTTGGAGGTTGCTGTGAGCTGTGATGCACTCTATGGCACTCTATGCAGGGGGACAGCTTGAGGCTTTGTCTCAAAAAAAAAAAAATCATCTAACCACTGATTACTCAGAATGTACCCTCATCTGGTCATTAAGTGACATATGACCGTGTGGGTGTCTGTATAATTGGCTACATAAGTTTAATCTCTGCAAGGTGAGCCAACAAGCTGGAGCCCCAGGAAAAGCTGACGTTGCAGTTAAAGCCCAAAGGCCACCTGCTACAGGGGAGGTCAGTCTTTGATCCACGAAGGCCTTCAGCTGATCGGATGCAGCCCACTCACACGATGAAGGCAATCTGCTTTACTCAAAGTCTACCAATTTAAATGTTATCTCATCCCAGAATACCCTCACAGAAACATCCAGAGTAATGCTTCACCATATATCTGGACACCAAAACCCAGCCAGGTAGACACACAAAAAATTGACCATCACAGGAGGTAAGACAGATGAAAAAAAAGTGCACACATGGGTTTGCAGCTCCGTCTCCAAGGGACAAGCAGAGAACACACCGTTTTCTGAATGGCGGTGCCCATTTCTGTGCCAGCTGCTTTTACGGCTGATATCGTGCTAGAAAACATAACCCAAGAGTCGCAGAGGTGGCTGTGAGCAACCATGTGGGGCTCCCAGGCTGGGCAAGGGGACCTGTGGTGGGAAAGCCCAAACAGAAGCCGCTGGGTGTCTTCTACAAAGACAGTGCAAAGAAAAAGTCTGGTCAGCTGATGCTGAGATGGGTGGCGTGAGTCTGCGGGGTGGGGTGGGGGTTCCAAATGCCCCCAGAGGCCTCAGAGGAACATCCACTCGTGCAGGGGACATGCCACAGTCCCCCGTCTGGCCCCAGCTCAGAAATCTGTTATTTTTTAAGAGTACTTAGGAAGGTTCATACTCTCAAGCGACCCACATGAACTGTGCCCGGATACTGAAGTGTACGGGTAAGACCTAAAAGTCCAGTTCGTAAACTGCAGCTTATAACTGCCGCATGCCAGTGCAATCCTTGTTAACATAAGTCGTATGTTCTTGTTCAAAACTTCCAAAGAATACAAATCAAAGTCCTTGCACCACCTCCAGGTCTGGCTCTCTGTCCTCTCTCCGTGTCCAGCCACAGTTCTTAACACCCATGACAGGCTCCCCATGTATTCCGGCCGCGCTGAACTTTCAAGTTCTTCGTGATGCTGAGCTCACACCTTCTCAGGGCCTGTGCCTTCCTTCTTGCTGCCCAGTCCCCAGCCCCTTCCAAATGGCCCCTTTACCAGGTATATAGATTCAGGAGTTGCGGGTGGCCTGCAGCCAACAACCAGAGACACACGGAGCTGCTGCATTCACCATCATCCTGTGAGCACCAGAGTCCCACCATCAACTAAGTTTTGGAGTAATTTGTCACATGGCAATACACGGTTAGTGTCCAAATGATCTAGGTTCTGCATAATATTTGGTTTGAGCAGATGTAGCTCAGAAACCAAAAATGTGTAAAATTCTTTCCAAGCTTTACTGTTATTTTGTGAAGAAAATCAAGGCATGAGAAAGGACCACTAGGGTGGTGAGGAAAGGTCCCAAAGAGAGCAAAATGACACTGTAAGATTGCCTGTCTTGGTCAGGGTAAGGCTACTCGGCAAAAACAACCTCAAAATATCAGAGGATTAGCACAGTGTAAGACTGGCTTTCCTCCTGCTGAGTCCAGTGGGGACGTCCAGGATGGATGCCAGTCCTCTGACAGCGCGGTAATTAACCACTCCAGTTAGCCCGTGACTGAAAGGTTTTTCAAGATATGAACATTCCGCACTAAAACTAGAAAAAAATCTCAAGCAAAGCAGGGTGGCTTTGTCACCCTAACCTAGAGCCAGTTCAAGCTTCCTTATCAGACCTTCCACATTCAGCCACATAACACAAGAAGGACCAGGGTGACACCACACTTACCACAAACTGCTTTGCCCCCCAAATGACACATCCCTTCTGTTCATATTCCATTAGTGGCAAGATGTCTGGATGCAAGGGGGTTGAGTATTGTTGGTTAGCTGTGTCCCCAGAAATGGGGGTGATGGGCATCTAGCCAGTCTCTACCCAGGGCCCCAGCTTCCTGAGGAGCCAAGTCACTGTGGAAAGGGCTCCCAGTTTTCCCACTGGTCTGCCAGGGTGCAGAGGAGAAAGAACAGGGTACAAGTGATTTTCCAGCTCCCCACACAGGTCCAGGAAGAGCTGCTCAGGGGAGCAAAGTGCCCCCCAAAATGGGGCTGTGGGTGGAGCTCCCGCTGAGAGGAGCAGGGTGTAGGGTTTACCTCTATCAATTTAATGGTGCCAAGAAGCAACTTAGGACCCCAGCAGTTTCTTTAATCATCTAATGTGTCACCTGAAATTACTAAGACCAGATCCCGATCATTTCAGTAGAGCAATTCCCAAAGTCTGCAAGCAACAGACATTCGACCCTGATTAGCTTCTGCAGGAACAAAGGGGTAGGCCACCTTCCACGGTGCCCTGCAGGGTTTTCAGCCACAGAAGTCACCTCCCTCCTGCTGCCCTCACCCAACACTGCTATTCAGACACCTACTATTCCTCACGGAGTCCTAGAAGTTTTCACCAACAGGATGCTTTCTTATCCTTTGTCCTAAAAATCACAGTTCTAGAGAATCCCTGTGCTTCTGCTTTTTTTTATTATTATTATTAAATGATAGCTGTGTACACTAATGCAATCAAGGGGTACAGTGTGGTGTTTTCACATACAATTTGAAATATTTTCATCAAACTGGTTAACATAACTTTTATGTCATTTTCTTAGTTATTGTGTTAATACGTTTATATTCTACTTTTAGAAATGGAATATTATGCAGCCATAAAGAAAGATGGAAACTTTACCTCCTTTATGTTTACGTGGATGGAGCTGGAAAATGTTCTTCTGTGCTTCTGCTTTTGATTATAAAAGTTTTGCCTAATTTTGCCAGTGGCTACAATTTAATAGGAATCTCTCCTCCCTCCAACCTGTTAGTGCAGGGTGCCTCAAACTGCGGCCTGCAGGCCACATGCTGCCTGCTGAGGACATTTCTACAGCCCACAGGTTGTTTTTGCCACTGCTGCCTGTCCTGCTTAGCAGCCGACTCGTCCACAGTGAGCATGTGTGGAATGTGTGCTGCACTCTCTGACTCCCCTCCTTCTCTCTGTCTCTCTACTCCTCTCAGTCTCAGGTGTGATCTGATGAGTCACTGCCTATGCAGAGCCTGCTGCTGCCTGAGGACCAATGGAAGAACAAGTTACCTTTTTTTTGAAGTTAGGAGGTCTATTTTTTTTTTTTATTTTGCAGTTAGTAGGGCCTTTTTTTGCGGTTAAGGGGGGGCTTTTTTTTTCTGAAGTTAGAAGGCCTTTTTTTTTTTTTGGCAGACGACGGGTGCCTTTTTTTTTTTTTGAAGTTAGGAGAGCCTTTGTTTTTGAAGTTAAGAGAGCCTTTTTTTTTAAAGTTGGTTAGTTGGTTGGGGGTGGTTCCTAGGGGGGTTGCATCACAGTGATAACGCAAATAGTTCTCGGTGCTAATGCAAATTGTCAGTGCTCAGAGGTGATGCAAATGGTCAGTGCTCATTGGCAATGATAATTGTAAGTGCTCAGTATTAACGCAAATGGTCAGTGCTCGGTATTAATGCAAATTGTCAGCAGTCAGTGTTATCGCAAATGGTCAGTGGTCAGTGTTAATGCAAATGGTCAGTGCTCAGTGTTATCGCATGGGGGCTCCAAACTGGTAATCTGCCTAGGGCCCCATGGGAACTTAATCCAGCTCTGCAGATAGCCGAGGAGTAGGAAACCCAATTTAATTGACAGTAAGTGCATTTATATTCTGATTGCTATTCAGTTGTGTATGATGTTGTATGTTGTATGCTATGTAAGCCCTGGTTCACACTCTTGCAATCTTTGAGCAGTGTGAGCTCAGCCATATGCTTGTATGGCTGAACTCACATTAGATTTGGAAGAAAAAAGGCATACATGCCTTCTTCTTTCCTGCAGTGGAATCTGATCGCATGGGTCTTCTCTGCAATCAGAGAAGTTCACAGATGTGCGAGTTCACAGATCACAGCACAGTTCACACAGGGTAGTGTGAACTGGAAATGTGGTGGAGGAACTGGCTCCATAGTTGTGCTGGTTCCTGCACCACACCAATGTGAGCCAGAGGTAAAAGCAGAGTTCCACCAATATGGGCACTGGTGAGGCTGATATGATGTGGACTGGCAAGGCTGCATTGATGGGCACTGATCAGACTGCATTGATGGGCAGTGCAGTCTATGTCTCTTTATGGGCAAAGTTATTGCTAGTATATTGTTTCTGTAGTGCTATATATATACATATTGGTATTTTACTAATAGCAATTTGGAATCCCTAGGAAACAATGATATCAAGAAAGAGAAAAATTGACTGGGAGTGTAGGATATTCAAAGAACGGTGGACTTACGATTACTTTCTCATGCAGTGCAAGGAAAGAGCTGTGTGTTTGATATGCCAGAATATAGTGCCTGTGTTCAAAGAATACTATTTGTGTCGACACTATCAAACTCAACATAAAGATAAATATTATTGTTTGGTCAGAGAAGTGAGAAAAGATAAAATATTAAAACTGAAAAATACATTGACAACTCAGCAAAATACTTTTGTGAAGCATATGCAGCTAAATATTTCATCACTGCGAGCAAGTTTTCAAGTTGCCAAGCTAATAGCGTGCACTGGCAGATCATTTGTGGAGGGAGAATTTGTTAAAGAATGCCTTCTTTCTGTTGCCAAAGAGATGTGTCCAGAGAAGGCCGATTTATTTAGTACAGTGAGTCTTTCAGGGGGACCTACAATTACATGAAGGATTGAAGAAATGGGAGAGAATTTGCATCAGCATTTACAAAACTCCACAAAAAAACTTTCCTATTTTTCCTTGGCACTCAACAAAAGTAGTGATGTTCATGATTCTGCACAACTTCTAATTTTTATTCATGGGACGAATGACTATTTCAAAGGCACAGAAGAGCTTGCGGCACTGCAAAGCATCAAAGGAACAACAACAGGAGAGGATATCTATGAAAAGGTTTGCCAAACTGTGAACGGTTTGGAGCTGGACTGAGCTAAACTAGCCAGTGTGACAACTGATGGTGCTCCTAGCATGGGGGGGGTCTAAGAAAGGAGTAATTGCTCACATTAACCAAGAGACGGACAAATATAACCATTCTCATCCAATAGCCATACACTGCCTCATCCACCACCAAGTGCTGTGTGGTAAATCACTGAAGTGGGACTCTGTCATGAAAATTGTGGTATCTTGTGTTAACTTCACTAGAGCTAATACACTAAACCACAGACAATTTCAGGAATTTCTATCTGAGCTAAATGTTGCCTGTGAAGATGTTCTTCATAGAATGGAAGTCTATTGGCTGAGTCGAGAGAAAGTTTTGGAACATTTCTATGCCCTACTTCCACAGATTACAGCTTTTCTGCTTTCAAAAAACAAAGAAGTACCAGAGCTCAGTGATGCAGAATGGAAATGGCACCTTGCCTTTCTGACAGATGTAACAGAGCTACTCAACAGTTTCAATGTACAACGTCAAGAAAGGGGGAAGCTCATCTGTGATATGCAATTACATGTGAAAGCATTTGAAGTAAAATTAGGCCTCCTTATCAAACAAGTGAAGGAGGAAAATTTCTGCCATCTCCCCACAACTCAAAATCTGTTAGTGGAAAAACCATTGGTTGCATTCCCAAATAAAACATCTGTGGATTCACTGGAAAAGTTGCAAATGAAGTTCCAATTTAGATTTAAAGAGCTTCATCTCCATGAACAGGACATACAGCTTTTCCATAACCCATTTTCTACTGACATTGAAAATGTGGATACAATTTACCAAATGGAACTGGCTGAATTATAGAATTGTGACTCTCTGAAAGACGCATTCAAGTCAAGCAGCCTTCCTAATTTCTGTGCATCTCTCCCCTCTGAGACATATCCTAATCTCAGTTACCATGCACCCAAAATGGCAACCATCTTTGGCAGCACTTATGTCTGTGAACAGACTTTTTCCAGAATGAAACATCTGAAATCTCCAACCAGATCTAGACTAACTGATGCACACTTGCATCACTTGTTATGACTAGCAGTGACAAATATAGAACCAGACATTGACCATCTCATTAGCCAAAAGCAGGCCCATAGTTCCCATTGAAATACTGGAAAGTTTGTTGATTTAACTTTACTTGTTCTTCATTTTAAATATTGTATTTGTTCCCGTTTTGTTCTTTTACTTCAAAATAAGATATGTGCAGTGTGCATAGGAATTTGTTCATAGTTTGTTTTTTTTTTTAAACTATTGTCCAGCCCTCCAATGGTCTGAGGGACAGTAACCTGGTCCCCTGTTGAAAAAGTTTGAGCCACCCTGTGTTAGTGACTCCTTCATCTGTCCTTTCGTGGTGTTTTTGTCCAACAAAAGCTTGTTAGTTTCACTGTGGCTAACCATAAAATCTCAAATATTGTGTTATATTAAAAAATAAACTCCATATCAACAGCCTCAGTGAACGTATATCTCTGAAGCTACTTGTAAGCTACGACTCCTCTGATGCTGACATGCACAGTGGGGAGCCCCACCAAGACAGAACCCACTGCCTACTCTTTCCCTGCTCCATGACCCTCTTTTCCTTTGAACCTAGTCCTCCAATAAATGCCCCAGCCTGTTTGCTAGTTAAGTTTGGACAGTGTCACAGCTTGCGCCGGCCACTTATATCCACCTCCTCTCAAGCCCAGACTTGGCCTTCTTTACCAGAACTCTCCTGAGAGCCCCACAGGAGCTCCAGAACAAAGGCCCCTTTTCAACTCAGTGGTGCCACTTGCAGAATGTCTCTATGCAGAGGCGCTGCAGACCGAATGGGAAGAAATTCAACATCCTCAAACTAGAACTGTTTCTGATTTAAACATTTGGTTGTATTTTAGTAGACCTAGGTTTCCAGGCCATCGGCAGACAACACAAAACCAGAAGTGATCACAGCAAAACCCCATGGACAAGTGTCCACATCCAGGAAATTTGACAGTTTCTCTTGGTGACTGGGCTTTTGGAAGCAAATGAAGAGAGTGCCCAGTGGCATCCACCTGCCACCCTCCTGCAGGAAGCACAGCCTAGGGAACCATGGAGAGGCATCAGTTGCACAAATAGGAAGTCAGGCTGTAGGTGTGGAAGAAACAGCACAGAGCCAATCGCTCCATAACCTTCATCAACTAGGCTTGTGTTCTCTGTGGTCCCCTGTATTCCCTACTGTGCTCAGGGGGTCCCCACTACACACCTCCACCTCATTCCCCCATCTCCCTTCACAAAGGCCTCTCCACTCCCCCACCCTGCATCTCAGTGAAGCCCCTCCTTCTCACCACCAGAGGCCTTGCTGAATTCAGACCTCCCCAGCCTCTCACTTCTGTAGCTCTTCTGTCAGACTTTCCCCACAGCCATCTGTCATACAACTGCCAGAGTTACTGTCCAAAAGAAAATCTGCTTGGATCATACCCTGCATATGAGCAGTCCCACCTCCTTATCAGGTTCACCTCACCCCACTTCGCTGGGCAGCCTCCTCTCCCACCCATTCCCTTGGCCTGGAAGGACATCTTCCCATCCTCAGTCATTGCTTTGGCGGTTGTTGGACTCTGGACTTGAGCATCCTGCCCCTGCCCCTTTTCTACCCCTTTCCAAACTCCTGTACAACCCTCACAACCCAGTCCCAAACTGGGCTTCTGTACAACTCCTCTGACATCCCCAGAGAGGTTCATTGTTCCATCCTTTGCACTCCCAAAGACCTTGGCCCTGTGTCTGCCTGGGACCTAACACAGTGCATTGTCCAGGCGAAGCACTGAGTATTGTATAAATAAGTAAAAAAAGAAGAGAAAGATGATTTTCAAAAAGTCATTTTTGCCCCTTTAAATAAAAAAAAAGTTCATTCCTATTCCTTACTCATCAAAGAAATGTCAAACTAAAACAACATGTTATAAAGTGTGAAAGTCAAGTTCTTTTATACTTTTTCATCTATTATCTTTACAGTTGCAATGTTGGCAGTGTTGCTTTTGCAGGGAATAATTATATTGGTATCAGTGAAGATTTTTCCAAACATGTCAAAAATTTCAGTTAAGTTAGGCAGCTCAAAGGTTCTCAATGTCAAATCTAAAGGTTGCAAAATGTGGCATAAATAATAAATAAATAATCCAAAGAGTCTTTACTGATTAAAGGAGAATTTTCTAGAAATCCCTAAAGCAAATTTTTAAAACTTTTCTCTAAAGCATCTATAAATAGCAAAAACAACAAAATGAAGCAACAAAAACAGCTAAATGAAGGCAAAAAGACAATATAGTAATCTAATCTTGGATCAAGGAAGAATTTCCCCTCACTATAAGAAAAGGTAGACCTGAGTTGAGAAATATACACCGACACTTTACCTAATGGCATCTATGGACTTTACTAATGAGAGAAAAATCAATTCAAAACAGGACATTTCTTTGCACATCCACCACATGTCCCTGGACTTCCAAGTCCAGTCTTTGTGGCCCTCAATGTTCTGTTCAGCTACCGAAGAGGTAGGGACCAGAATCCACTTCCAGCCCCATATGTACCTCCACCAGGCACACTTTAGAGACAGCTTCAGGAGTTGTGAGTTAGGAAATCTCTGCACCTTCTGCTTGCTTTTGCTGTAAACCTAAAACCCTAAAAAATAAGGTCTGTAAAAACAAATCTGTGATTCTTATTAATGACAATGTCACAGGTAGGACACAGGTTGTTAACTACTGTGGGCATGTTTTGCCTACATTCATAGTTAAAGGAAATGCTACATTTCAGTTAGCTGCTGGTAAAATAAAATGTAATATTTTTATTCCCTCCCACCACACCTCTCCCCACCCAACCATCTTTAACCATCTTTTCGAATCTAGGGAGAGAAAGTAAGTCCAGGAGTAAAAGGTAAAGACATGTATATGATTTGGTGCATTCTGGGAAATGCAGTATCAACCAATAAAGTGCTGAGGGTGGGTTACATAGACAAGAAGAGCCTTACTGTGAGAAATAACTGAAAACAAACAAAAAGGACCAGCTTCCAGAAGGTTCCAGGAGTGAGCACAACGTTGAACATGACCTTCTGTGGTGCCCTTGAGACAATGCCAGATTCACCTTGGTATCTCGCATAATAAATAGTTTGACTTTTGTGGAGCAGGAGCAGTAAGGGCTGCACCACCTGAGACGAAACATAGTAAGAATAGTTCAGAGATTCTTAACCTGAGGTCCACAGAGGGAATTCAGGGCATTCATTAATCGAATGCAGAAAATACCACATCTTCATGTTACAAACAGCCAACTGAACTTTAGCATTTACTTTAACTATGAATGTAGGCAAAACAAGACAGTGGTAATAACTGTGACATTGTTTCCAAAAGAAATCACACATTATTACTACAGGTAATCAGGATATTGCTAAAAATCATTTGCTCTGATTATCACTCAAAGTTATAGTAGTTAGTACAATTGAAGCAGAATGTTCTTATTTAATACATTAATAATGAGCTTATAATGCCATGTAACAATCGTTTAAGCATCATGTTGCTAAATATAGTTCATTTTATTTCTTTCCTTGGAAAGTTTATATATATCATGTTTTAAAACATTACTCTAACAAGTAGTTCCTGGGCTACCTCTGACTGCAAATGAAGATATGGATGAGATGAAAAATAACCGGCTCGGCGCCTATAGCTCAACCGGCTAAGGCGCCAGCCACGTACACCTAAGGTGGCGGGTTCGAATCCCCAGTCCGGATCCGCCAAACAACAATGATGGCTGCAACCAAAAAAAAAAATAACCGGGCATTGTGGCGGGCGCCTGTAGTTCCAGCTACTTGGGAGGCGGAGACAGGAGACTCGCTTGAGCCCAGGAGTTGGAGGTTGCTGTGAGCTGTAATGCCACGGCACTCTACCCAGGGGGACAGCTTGAGGCTCTGTCTCAAAAAAAAAAAAAGAAAAAGAAAAATAACCAAAAGAAAAATGGAAAGGGAGGAAATTTCAATGCCCAAATTTAAATCCACATGAGAGGCAGCAAATAGATGCATAAATTTAAAGCAAATTGAATTAGTGATGGAGAAAACAAATTACTTGAATATCAAAGAGAAAAAGAGATACATGTCTGAGAAAATTTTAAGAAAAGATAAATGATATGAAGGATAGAAAACAAAAGGCTAACATGGATATTTCTTAAAAATGGATAAGTACAAATAAAATTAAAATAATGACCACAGACTCCAATAAAAACATGTCTAAACTGAAGACATTACCATGAGTCTTGTAATTAATTAATTTTTCCAGGAAAAATTAATGTAAAACAGACCATTCTTACATACACCCTGAAAAATATTTAAATGCAAAGATAAAGAAATGTATCTAATAATAAATACTCAAAAATAATTGAACAGCAGGTGGTGCCTATGGCTCAGTGAGTAGGGCACCAGCCCCATATACCAAGCGTGGCGGGTTCTAACCAGTCCCCAGCCAAACTGCAACAACAAACAGTCGGGCGCTGTGGCAGGTGCCTGTGGTCCCAGCTACTCCAGAGGCTGAGGCAAGAGAATTGCCTAAGCACAGGAGTTGGAGGTTGCTGTGAGCTGTGACGCCACAGCACTCTACTGAGGGTGATAAAATGATACTCTGTCTCTAAATAAATAAATAAACAGTATATATAAAAACTTGAGGCAAAATTATTGGGACCCAAATAGTTTATATTTGGCCAAGTTTTTCATGTATAAAAACAAAGAAATGCATGGTCTGATAGTCAAGGGATCAAAGAAAAAAAAAATCCCAGGCAAACATGAAAAAATAGGGAAAATATCCCAGAATGTTTTAATGATGTTAACATATCCCTAATGACAAAGAAAGCAATAGCACAAAAAAAAATAATCCATTCTCACTTACAATTCAGAAATCCTAAAGAAAACATGCCTGTGGCAAACAATCTTTTTCCATCCCCATTCCCTTTTCCTACTCAGAGAGTTCCCTTCTCACGCTAGAAACTGAAGATGCCATATGCTCTCCCTCCCCACCTCCCTTGCAGCTCTAGGCAAGGGCCACTTCTGACAATCAAGATGTGAGGGGAAACTGTGCTTGGAATCTGAGCAGAAGACAGTCCTCCCTAATAGAGATGTGGGCAAAGCTCTTTTCATGTTCATTTATATTATGCATTGCTGCTTTGTGTACAGCTGCATGTGACAGGATGTTTGAAGCTGCTGCAGTCAAGTTCCAATTATGAAGAAAAGGCCAAGGGAATTATAGAGACTAAGCCAATTCCCTGATGCCACAAAGCAAACCTGAAAATGCAAACTGCCATCCTCCTGGTACATGGGATGATAGAGGGTCATCATCCTTCACATGTCAGTTAGTCCCTTAAGCACCACCAAACAAATTATATGCCATAAAGAAGTAGTATTTATTGTAGAAATCGAAGAATGGTACATCAATAGGAAATTATTAATATAATAAATAAAATATAATCTTTGTTGTAGATAATAGCACATATTTATACCATACTTACAAAAGTGCTAGAATTGTTTGTTTTGCATATACTAAATCATTTAATCCTAGCAGAGTCCTGTGAAATATTTTATTATCCCACTTTATAGATGAAGATACTGAGTTATAGTGGCAAAATAACTCTAGGTCACACAGTTACCAAATAGGAGAGCCAATGTCAAACCCAGATCATAGGCTTTTGACCTCTGGGACTCAGTACATGCCAGCATAGTGGTTCATAAGATTCAAGACCCTTTCCTGATTTTAATAAGAGTCTTAGTAAGCCAGGACTGGAAGAATACCAGAAGTTAACATTATATTTACAGTGAATAACTAAACAGCAGCCAGGCAGGGTGGCTTATACCTGTAATCCTAGCACTCTGGGAGGCCAACGTGGGTAGATTGCTTGAGCCCACAGGTTCAAGATCAACCTGGGCAAGAGCAAAACACAGTCTCTAAAAAAAAAAAATCCAGGCATTATGGTAGGTGCCTATAGTGTACTTGGGAGGCTGAAGCAAGGATTGCTTGAGACCAAGAGTTTGAGGTTGCTGTGAGCTATGACACTTCAGCACTCTACTAAGGGCATCAAAGAGAGATTCTGTCTCAAAAAAAAAAAAAGAAAACTAAAAAGCTAAAAGTTCCATTATGAAGGTTTATGGGCATTTGTTACATATTCTTTTGTATTTATTCTTATTCTAACAAAGAAACTATATACTCATTAAAGTCAATTTTAAAAGGCAAGGAGACATATATATTAACATCTTTTATATTTCATGATACATTACAATAAAATAAGAAAAAGAATTATGTTTATATCTTAGACACACACACAAATACTATGTTTCACAAGAGCCTTGGTTGGCTACTTATCAAAACAGTGAGTTTAGAAAAGTGTCCCAGTGACAAATTAAATATATTTAAATAAAAACTTCTAGGGTGGTGCCTGGGGCTCAGTGAGTAGGGCACAGGCCCCATATACCAAGGGTGGCGGGTTCAAACCCAGCCCCAGCCAAACTGCAAAAAAAAAATAGCCGAGTGCTGTGGCGGGCGCCTGTAGTCCCAGCTACTTGGGAGGCTGAGGCAAGAGAATCTCATAAGCCCAGGAGTTGAAGGTTGCTGTGAGCTGTGACACCACAGCACTCTACTGAGGGTGACAAAGTGAGACTCTATCTCTAAAAAAAAAAAAACTTCTTTTGTACCTGCGTTAGCAAAGTATCAAATACAATATTCAAAAAGACATTCATAATAGCAATTAAATAAGTAATTATTAGGAACCATATAAAGAAAATTATAAGATACAAACAATTAGGAAGATATTCCATGTTCATGGATTGGAAGAAACAATATTGTTAAAATGTTCATACCACAAAAGTGACATATAAATTCAATACAATTCCTATCAAAATTCTAATGACATTTTTCACAGAAGTAAAAAAATTCTAAAATTCATATGGAACCACAGAAGATAAAGAAGGGTCAAAGCAATCCAAAGCAAAAAGAAAAAAGCTGGTGACTTTGCATTGCCTGATCTCAAAACTTACTACAAAGCTATAATAATCAAAATAGCATGGTACTGTCATGAAAACAGACATATAGACTAATGGAAAAAAACTGACAGCTCAGAGATAAATTCTTATAGCTACAGTCAACTGGCCTTTGACAGGGATGCCAAGAATATATAACAGGGAAAGCACAGCGTCTTCAGTCAATGCTGTTGGGAAAATAGGGTATCCATATGCAGAAGAATGAAACTAGATCCTTACCAGACCCCATATAAAAAACAGTTCAAAATAAATCAAAGACTTAAACATAAGACCTGAAATTATAAAAATCCTAGGGGGAAAAAAAAAGCATAGGGGAAAAGCTTACTGACATTGGTCTTAGAAAAGATTTTTGGATATGACTCCATAACACAGGCAATAAAAGCAAAAATTAAAAGTGGCACCATATGAAATCAATAAGCTTCTGTACAGCAACAGAAACAAACAACAGAGTGAAGAGACTGACTACAGTTTGGGAGAAAATATTTGCAAACCATACATCTAATAAGGAATTAATATCCAAAATATATAAGAAACTCAAACACAGTAACAAGAAAACAAGTTACCCAATTTAAAAATGGGCAAAGAATCTGAATAAATACTTCTCAAAAAAAGACATATAGGTTGGGTGTGGTGACTCCAGACTATAATCCTAGCACTCTGGGGTGCTAAAGCAGGAAGATCCCTTAAGCTCAGAAGTTTGAAACCAGCTTGAGCAAGAGTATCTGCACTAAAAATAGAAAAAAATTAGCTAGGCATGGGTGCAGGCTCCTGTATTTCCAGCCACTTAGGAGGCTGAGGCAGGAGGACTACTAAGCCCAGGAGTTGGAGGTTGCTGTGAGATAGACTGTTGCTATGGTCCTCTAGCCTGGACAATGTAGTAAAACTGTCTCAAAAAAAGAAAAAAGACATACAAACAGCCAACAGGTATATGAAAAAATGCTCAACTTCATGAATTATCAGGAAAATGCAAGTTAAAACCACAATGAGGTGTCACCTCACATCTGTCTAGCATGGCTTTTACCAAAACAACAAAAGAGAGAAAGTATTGGTGGAAAAGGGAACCGTTGTACACTACTGGTGGGAATGTAAATGAGAACAATAGTATGGAGATTTCTTATAAAATTAAAAATAGAACTACCATATGATCCAGTATGATCAAAGGAAATGAAATCAGTATCTCAAAGAGATATCTGTACTCTCATGTTCATTGTAGCATTATTCGCAGTAGACAAGATGTGGAACCAACCCAAGTGTTCATCCATGGATGAATGGATAAAGAAAATGTATTATATATGCAGGAGGGAATACTATTCAGTCTTGAAAAGGAAAAAAATCCTGGCATTTGCAACACATATCAACATGGAAGACATTGTGTTAAGTGAATTAAGCCAAACACAGAAATATACTAAAAATACTACATGTTCTCACTTAAATGTGAAGTACAAAAAAATTAAATTCTTGGAAACATACAGTAAAATAGTGGTTAAGAGAAGTGGAAAGGATAGAGGATAATGGGGGGATGTTGGTCAAATGATACTAAATTTTTAGTTAAGTAAAAGGAATAAGTTGTGGAGATCTATTTTATAGCATGGTGACCATAGTTAATATAATGTATACTTGAAAATTGTTGAGTGAGTCAACACACTTACCACAAAGAAATAATAAGTATGTAAGGTGATGGACATGGTAATTAACTTGATTTCATCACTGTACAATGTATACATATATCAAAATATTACATTATACCCCACAAATATATACATAACTATTAAAAAAAATGAGTGATCCCTCAGAAACTCCAGAAGAACATCTGTTGTTGTCATGGAAGAAGCCCAACTGCCCATCGACCCACGAATGGATTAATAAATTGTGGTATATGTACACCATAGAATACTATGCAGCCCTGAAGAAAGATGGAGACTTTACCTCCTTCATGTTTACATAAACAGAGCTGGAAAATATTCATCTTAGCAAAGTATCTCAAGAATGAAAGAAAAATTATCCAATGTACTCAGCCCTACTATGAAACTAATTTATAGCTTTCATAGGAAAGCTATAACCCAATTATAGCCCAAGAATATGGGGAAAGGGGAGAGAGAGGGGAAGGGAGGGGGGAGAATGAATGGAGGGAGAGTGATTGGTGAGATCACACCTATGGTTCATCTTATAAGAGTACATGTGAATCTTTCTAAATGTAGCATATAAATGTCTTAACACAATAGCTAAGAAAATGGCATGAAGGCTATGTTAACCAGATGGATGAAAATATTTCAAATTGTATATAAAAACAGCACACTGTACCCCATGACAGTATTAATGTACACAGCTATGATTTAATAAAATAAATAAATAAATAAAAAAGAACATCTGTTGTTTTAAACCATCCTGTCTGTGGTAATATGTATGGTAGCCACCAGAGACTAACACAAGTGACTAGCTGGATATTGATAAAATCTGATGCAGATGTTTTGGAATGGGGTATAGGATATTCAAAAAACTTAATTTTTGAGCTCCCTTAGTGGCACACCAAAGAAAGAGTCAACCTGAACTGATACTTAACAAGGGGTCTAAGAGACAAGCAAACAGAAAAAAAAACAAAACACATAGCCTTATACAGAAAGGCGCCTTGGGCAAAGAAAACAAATAGGGTTCAACTGTAAGCCCAGGTCACAATGACCAAGGGTAGGTGTTCTGAAACTGCAGGGTGAGCAGCAGCGTGGAGTCAGTTCATCATCAGAGATAACAGACTCTCCAACAGCACAAGAAGCAAAGTACAGGAAGAAGAAACTCTCCCAGGTAATAGACACAACAAAGAAGAAAGATGAATAGAAAAAGGATCAAGTGACCAAATCTCTTTGCAGTCAGAGAATTTTAAAAAATCATTTACAATTCTTGTCCATACCTCAAAAAATTACATATGTATGTACGTGTGTGTGTGTGTGTGTGTATGTGACAATTCCTACGAATAGATTAATACTTGTCAGAGCCAAGAGGAAGAAGAGTTGTCTTTCTCAGATGACAGAAGACTTGCAATAAAAAGTACAGTAGAGCCACCACAGTTGACCACATTCTTACATTGACCACCTCTTTAAGTTGACCTAGTTTTCATAAACCAGACATGCACCACATATACTCAATGAAAGACTGACCTCTATGTATTGACCACCACTTGGTAAAGTTGTATCTTGATCACTGGGATTGTGACACACAATATTAATTTACCCTTTTTAATCTGACCAGTTCAGTCCACTCTACACCAAGGGGTAGAAGGTGTGGGCTTTGCCCCTTAGTTGTATTATTTTTCCTTTAGTTTATATAAGTTCTTTGTTCATGTTTTATTATTACTTCATGTGAGATTAGGCCTATTGTTCATTCCATGTTGTGGAAGATTTTTTTCAAAGTGAAGGACTAGTATGAATGGTAGGTATGTCCTACAATTACTGGAAAAATGTACAGTTAATCAAGACATGATGGCCCAAAGGAAAGAACTCAAAGAGCTGACATTGAAGGAAAAGGCTGGTCTTCTACATTTTCTGGAAGGGAGTAGTCAAAGAAAGACAGTGGAACATTTTGATGTTAGCAAGACCACAGTTAGCAAAATCCAGAAACATAAACATGAGTACTTGGAGAGAAAAGGTAAGGAAAGTAGAGACCTACAGTGGAAAAGGAGGAAAACTTCGCTTGATGAAGTCAGTGAAGCCACTTTAAGCTGGTTCAAACAAATGAGGGCAGTGAACACCCAACTCTCTGGGCCAGTGATCCAAGAAGTTGCTAAAAACTTCTCACAGGAATTTGGGCTGGCACATTTCCAAGCACCAATGGTTGGCTCAAGAAATTTAAACTGTGACAAAAGATCTCCCAGAAAGTCCTGTGTGGGAATCTAGTGAAGTTCCAGTAGAAGTTGTGGAAGACTTCATCCAAAAGCTCCTGGATGGAAGGGCAGAGGGGCTGAAAATGGAGCTGCTCACCAGTGGACAAGGATGTCATCAGTCAAGCCTCCAAATTGCAGCTTTCATAAAAACTCCAAATGACTGGGTTTCCCGGGGTTCTAGTTGGTGAACACGTCGCCATGCTGAGAGGGTGGTGCACCCCAACTCCAGAAGGACAGAAGCTCCTGGATTCAGGACCCTTACAGATAACGCCCTGAGGAGCTCCACATCTGCCACTCAGCTGTGCCCTTTATATTGTTTGTCAATAAACTGGTGAATGTATTTCCTTGGGGAAAACAAAATTCGTGGACTTCGCCACAAGCTTCAAAGATGACAACATCTTTAAGGCTAATGAGTGCAGACTTTTTTTCAAGGTGACATAAGAGAAGCCTCATCATGAAGAGTGACAAATATAAGAGCAGAAAACTTTCCAAAGATCCTTTCACAATTCTGCTTTGTGCTGGCTCAACCAGAGAGAAACCCAAACCTGGTGTCCATCTATGGAAGCAACCTCATCCACTGGACCAGTTAACCGTCCGGATGCTGTCCTTTGGGTCAGTGCTGCTTGGAATAAAGTTCAGCCAGAAACAATACAGAAGTGTTTCAAGAAAGTTGGATTTGTCACAACCTAAGAGCATGATGCTTCGGCCCCATCTCCCATGGCAGAATTTGAAGAGTAGCTGTTGAAGGTTTTGTTGCGATGGATGATGAGGTGGCGACCTACAGTGAACCTGACCCAGAAGCAATCTTCCAAGAGATATGGATGGGGGTACAGACCAGCATAAATGTGCATGAAGCAGCTGATGAAGTGGGAAAAGAAAGTGAGGGTGACACAGAAGTTGCAGAGACTCCAGAAGAAAAGAATGCCAGGCATCTGATAATGCTGTTGAACTCATTTGCTGTGGAAAAAATGCCTAGGTGTGCTGAGTGGTGCAACCAGCGTTGAGAGTGTTTTCTCCACTTAGGTTTGTAATAAGAATAAGAAACAGACCATGTAGAGTAGGGGTCCTCAAACTTTTTAAACATGGGGCCAGTTCACTGTCCCTCAGACCATTGGCGGGCCGGACTGCAGGTCCCGGGATGAGTTGGCTGCTAAGCAGGACAGGCAGTGGTGGCAAAAACACCTGGCAGGCTGGATAAATGTCTTAGGCGGGCTGCATGAGGCCCTCGGGCCGTAGTTTGAGGATGCCTCATGTAGAGTGTAAATACCTTAACACAATAATTAAGAAAGTGTGGTGAAGGCTATGTTAACCAGTTTGATAAAAGTATTTCAAATTGTATATAAAAGCAGCACATTGTACCCCATAAATGCATTAATGTATACAACTATGATGTAATAAAAATACATAAATAAACCACTTATTAAAAAAAAAAAAACAGCCCAAGATTGACTCTTGATCAAACCACGAGAAAACAGTAACTGTATTGATTTTGTATGATAATGTGTGTATGATTTCACATTTTAATTATGTATAGTTTCATATGATGGTCTCTAATAAAAGCTTCACAAGAAAGTATTGTAGATACATGTGTGTATCAGTACAGTGGGCCTCGTTCTTTATGGTGAACACCTCCATATGCTGACCAGTTTGTTACAGTCCCTTTGATGGGCAACTTGCAGAAGTTCTATCATATTATGTGCCCAGGCATAAGTAAGGCACATTTTTTAAATAGTACTATTTTAAGACTGGATTTTACATAGTTGGTTGCAATTTTTCAGAACTTATTCTTCAACCTGGAGAATTTTCATCCAGACTGGTAGCAATTGCTTAATACAATTCAGTCTGGGACAGTGTTTTGTTTCCATCAAGGACAACAAGAGTATTACCAAAGCCAGAATAGAAACCAGTCAAGAATCCAGAATCCAGAGAAAAGGACTTATCAATAAATTGCCTCAGGAGTGACTACTGCAGTTTCCAAGTTTCATTATATGTGAGCAAAAGCACGACAGAGCCCAGGGGTGGGGGAGGGATGGGTGAGGAGGTGAGAGATCTTGGGTCCCTGAGCCAATGCCTCGGGCTGCGTCCCTGCTCGTGCTTGACCGACCCACATGTGCTCACATCTATCTGCAGTTCCCCCAGACTGTGTCTTGAGCCCATTTCCCCCAAGAATAACACAATAGAAATGAAATTGCCATGAGGAAATGAGCTCCTGCCATGATGGGATAAATGCCCCCAAAGCTGCTGGTTTGGCTTCTGTAAGATGTTCGGTTCAGTTCAAGGATGACTATGGGGAGAAGCAGGAGGAGGAGGCTGGAGGGCCAAGGCCTCCTCACAGCAGCAGCAGCAGTGGCTCAAGTGGCCAGCAGTTAGCTCCGAGGCAGTGAAGTGAGCGATAAGGAAGGGACAGTCAGAGCAGGCCAATAAATCTCTCCTTCCAGCAACCTTTTATCTGAATCTGTCAAAAAAAAAAAAAAAAATCTAAACAGGAAATATGTAACCGGCCTATTACATTTACTAACCATAACTGAGTTTCTCAAAGATGGAAGATGAGTTAATTGAGTGCTCATGCTTAAAAGGGGGGCTTTAACTGCAGACCACTTTTACCCATTGAAAGCTTAGAAAATCACGATGTTCCTGATGAGAATCAAGATAGGCATGTCACTTAAAGAAACATGCTCAGGGACCAGCGGGCACAGAGACACACCCAAACAGCTGGTCCCCCTTCAGGTACCATTTTACACATGATGAGTCAAGTAAATAAAGCTATTCTATGCAAAGGCACCAAATATGTAAGTTCTCATTGTATTTCATACCCAAACAGGACATAGGATGGCAAGGCCTGACCTGGAATTTGTCTACCAACTCCTGTAAAGTGGTTATTTTAGCTTAATAGAGAAACCGCACATATATTCTGTGCAATGAACTATATGCATATCTATTTATATGTCTATGTTATTTAGCATAAATACATACATTTACAAATTGAAAATACCACATAAGACTAACAGCATTGTGCTTCTGGAATTATCTACCAGCTGTTCTCACCAGGGAACTTTGCCAGGTGTGATTAGGCTAAATTTGTTATCAACCAATGCTCCAAAGGGCACGTTTGGCAATGTTTGGAGACATTTTTATTGTCTCAACCTGGGGGTGGCATCTAGTGGGTAGAAACCAGAGGTGCTATAAAACACCCTACAATGCCCAGGACAGCCCCCTCACAGCAAAGAATTATCCCCTCTAAAAGGTCAGCACCGCCAAAGGTGAGAGTGATAACTCTAGTCCTCTTTCCTTCATCCTCCGGGTACCACCTTCCATGGGTTTGTCTATCCATGCCTCTCGGCTCTGACATGTAAACAAGCAACTCCAAAATGATGGCAGCATCCCCCACTCTCCACTTGTCAGGTTCCTAGTCGCAAACCACTGATTCACTCTACCGAATTGAAGCAAAAAAATAAACCTATTCAAGGATGTTAAGTAGCTCACAGCATTTCCAGAGGGTCAGAGAGACCATCTTGAGGGCTGAGCATCAGACCCCGCCTGTGCACCAGGGGTACCTCTCCTACTGAGAGACTGAGCTCACCCAGCCCCTGTTCCACCACGTTCCTTACTTCTGAACTGGAGTTCCACACAGGTGGATCTGACCAGCAGAGGTTATTAGGTGATGTGCTGATGCCAAATGCAAGGGATTGGGGAGTGAGCTGTAGATTCTGTCCTAGAGAGCAGGACAGAGGGTGTGGAAAACTCTCCAGACACAAGACAAATGTTCCGAAGATCCCAGTGGGCATGAATATAACTAATGTCAACCACGATTCCCACCTCCAGGCCTTGTGCGCTATCACCAAGCCCTGCCTTAAGGTCTCATCACCTCATTCTGAGTTCTTGGTTCTGTACTATGTGTCCTGGCCTCTAACAAATGGGCTGCCCTCTGTTCCCTTTCTTCTTCTTATTTCCCCCTACCCTCCATTTTCTGCCTGTTTCTTCTTGTCTCAGGTCAAGGATAATCTGTTGGCCCCTGATCAGGTGGAATCCCAGTGCCAGGTTAATGTCAGCTCACAGGGGTTAGACGGGTTAGACCAGCGGTTCTCAACCTGTGGGTCGCAACCCACAGGAACTGTACTAAAGGGCCGTGGCATTAGGAAAGTTGAGAACCTCTGGGTTAGCCCCTTGTGAATTCTCTTTCTCTTGGGACCCTTCCTGCCATGTGTCTCCAGACATGAAGTGGCCAGTGCCTACACCCTCAGAGCAGGTCCAGCCATCACTTTCTCTCTCCTTTTCTTTCTTTTTAATCTAGAAGTCAGAAAAGTTAATGTTTCTAGACTATCCCAAGCAGCCCACACCCCTCTTGTACCTTTTGGATGTTCTCATCTCCCTGCCATGCGAGTTGCAGTTGAGCCATCACCTGGCCTGAAGTCTGAGCAGGCGCATAAAGCAGTTGGACTCTTGGTGCTGTGGGATGCTCCTGTCCCAGGGTCTCATCCTGCTGCCCACTGCTCTGTGTGTGTATGTTCACATGTGTTTCGGGTACCTGTAAAGCAAAGGCATTGGAATCAGCAGACCTGAGTTCAAACCCCAGTCTTCCCTCTTAATAACCATGTGGCCATAAGGGATTTACCTAACCTTTCTGAATCACAGAATTCTCAATTGTAAACGGGACACCGAAGGCTACTCGCAACTGTCAGGACTGAATGAGATGGCAGAGTGAAGTACCCAGCACGTAACGCAATATGTCCCAGCACTCAGTGATCCCCTGGGAGATCAGAAGACAAGCAACATGTCCCAGCACTTGGGTAGATCAGAAGACATGAATATTACATTGTTTCATATAAAGCATTCACTCTACCTCTGAGGACAACAAATTTCTTCCATATCAAAGCCATTACAGAATAGGGCCAGGAAGAAAGCGGTGAGGGGGGAGTTTCACACCCCAGAACAGAGAGGTCTTTTGGAACAGGTGTCCACAAAGACACTGGGGCCTCGTGGCCTGTGGAGTGATTGACAAGCCCCCCTGCATCTTGCTCATGAGTTCATGGCAGGCCTCAGAGGTTCTGGTAGGAATGAGCCTCCCTGGAAGTGACATCTGGGCACATAGAGAAAGGTCTTTTAATCCCGGAGGATCAGAAGGTCTTCCTTCTCCCACCCATTCACTGGTGCTGAAAATTCCTCCTACAGGGGATACAACCTTTTTTTGTATAATGAGAGAAGCTTAAAATGCAAATACACTTGATCCTCATTGAGAAATCACTTGTTGGCTAAAATGTTTTGGTAACTGCTGAATTAAAACTTGAGCACTTCCAAGGCCATTCAAGGACAGGCACAAAATGGGGGAAAAATGAATTACCAATACTCCTGTTCTCAGCTGAGCTGAAACAAGGAGACCCTCTGCTTCTTGTGTCAACTCTTCTTCTGTAAACACGCATCCTTTTCACAAGACGGTTAGTGCTACATTTTTTATATTTGTGTGCTTTGTTGGTGACGTCACTGTTTTGAAATGGCCCTTACACCTGGTGTGACGTGCTGTCTGCTGTTCCCAAGCCTAACAGGAACATGTGTGCGCTACCTGGGCTTCATCCGGGCAGGAGTTTTGGCGCTACTGGCCATGAGTTTCATATTAATGAATCAGCAATACAGGACATCTAGAAAAGGAATTTATCAATTTGTACAAGAAGTCATTTCTGGAAGGCACTAAAGTAATATCTACAGTGTGCGACAAAGCCACGGAAAAGACAGAAAAGCATGGAGTCTGTGGATTCATGAGATAAGGGTCCCCAAAGAGTGTGGTGGGCAGCATTGTTGTGAGGCTGAAAGTCACAGTAATTTGCAATCATAACAATTAAAATATTGTTTTATTATTGAAGGCACTGCATGTAGCTAATTATTTACAAAACATATATGTGCATTAAACAAGGTGTCTTTAGACAGAAAACACATAAACAAGGCTGTGTACTGATCAGTTGACAAAATGCTGTGACCAGAGACTTGAAGGGACCTCACCCAGTATTTTGCCTACAAGCAAATATTCCCAAATTCAGCGTTTATGGTACCTCCTAGGACATAACTACTGCTGATTATGGGAATCTACAGTAGCACCTTAGAAAGGGAATTCTCAGAATCAGCGTGACACTGAAGTGTGAGTTCCTAACAGTGCCTACTCTCCTCAGAGCACATTTGCAAGGTTACTGAATGTCATCACTTTCTCTCTCCTTTTCTTTCTCTTTTACCTAGAAGTCAGAAAAGTAAATGTTTCTAGACTATCCTGAGGTGTGAGGTCACTGCAGAGGAACAGAGGAAGTCCTAAAGAAAGGGCACAAAGGGTGACCTTCTACTTCCCCACGAGACTGTGGTTCTCCCAAAGAGCCAACAACTCAGTGGCTTCAGGAGTGAAAACTCAGTATGATCAGAATGCCCAAGACCAAAGGAGCCTAGCAGCCATGGGGCTTGTGCTTGCAATTCAGTTGCCCCTAGAGTTAGAGAAAATTTTCCTCCCGACAGCATCAGAACATGAACTTTGCATACCAGCGGCCCGCTGGCTGAACCAGGTCAGCACGCTGAGAGCTGGCCGCCAACAGTGAGTCCTGGAATGGAGGAAGACCACACAGCGTGAGTCAGCCCACGGATACTTTAGAAAACAGCCAGGCTGACAGATAAGCGAATTCTTGCCATTAGACCCACTGTCCTAGGGCTACAATCATTACAGATCCACTCGACAGAGAGTGACGTTTCTCAAGGGCAGAGAACACACACAAATGTATGTGCCTGGTAATATTAACAAAAATAAGAGCAATATTTACTGAACACTTTCTCTGTGCCACACATTGAGTTCCATGCTTAACTTGTTCATTAGCTAGCAGAATGGAGGGTACACTGAAGGCAAGCCAATTAGCACAGCCTTTGGAGGAAACTGTGTCTACAGACAGAGAGGACATTGACAGAATTATGTAAACGTAGGCAGTGTTATTTCTGGAGATCTCACGTTGAAATGTGCGTCCTGGCAATAGACAATTGCTTAATTATATTCATTGGGGGATAAATATTTCTTCAGTATGCACCGTGAGAAAGAGGGCAGGCTGGGGCCTAAGGACACCAAGCAGAACAGGGTCTCTGCCCATGAGGAACTGACAGCCGGCAGCGGAGAGGAGTTGTGTATAACTGAAAATTAAGAAATGTGACTGTGAGAAGGGAAAAGTGGACACATGGCTGCAGAGGCTCCGAGGAAGGGACATTTTCTCCTGCACAGGAGACACTAGAAAGGCTCTCAGAGGAGGGGACATTTGACCTGGGCATGAAGAGAGGACTGGGGGGCCAGGGAAAGGGATGGGGCTCAGGAGACAGGCAGAGGGGAAAGCAAGGCAAGGAGGCAGACAGCAAGCAGAGAGTGTCCAGCATCTGTCCTGTTCTAGGCTTCAGGTTAGAATGAGGAGGCAAAGGTGGTTAAGACAAGGCTCCTGCATCACCAGAAGTAAATAAATGGGACACGATCAAGCTAAAAAGCTCCTGCACAGCTAAGGGTACCACAACTAAAGCACACAGACAGCCTTCAGAATGGGAGACGATATTTGCATGCTATAAATCTGAAAAAGGACTGATAAGTATCTACAGAGAATTCAGATTAATTAACAGGAAGAGAACAAACATTTACAAGTAGGCCAGAGACTTGAAAATAATAGACAAATGGCAAAAAAAAAAAAAAAACCATGAAAAAATGCTCATTGTCCCTAGTCATCAGAACCACTTTGCAATATCATCTAACTCTAGTGAGATTAACCTACATCACAAAATCCCAAATCTGCAGATGCTGGGTGGATTGGAACACTTCTGTACTGCTGGTGGGATTGCAAACTAATACAGCCTCTATGGAAAGAAGTATGGAAAATCCTCAACGAACTAAAAGTTGACCTGCCATTTGATTCCACAATCCTATTACTAGTATCTACCCCATTTTACCACAAGGACATTTGCACTAGAAAGTTTACTGTAGCTCAATTCACAATTGCCAAGTCATGGAAGCAACCCAAGTGCCCCTCAACCCATGAATGGATTAACAAACTGTGGCGTATGTATACCATTGAGTACTATAAAGTCATAAGAAAAGGTGGAGACTTTACCTGGATGGAGTTGAAACACATTCTTCTTAGTAAAGTATCTCAAGAATGGGAAAGAAAATATCCAATGTACTCAATACTAATATGAGACCAATAAAGAAACAACTACATGCCCACACGAATGATAAAACACAAATATAGTCTAACAAGGGGGAGGGGAGAAAACAGAGAGGGGAGGGAGGATGGAGATGGCTGGTAGGTTCTCACCTAATATCCACTACATAAGGGTGTTCAGCATGCCCCCTGGGTGGGGGGCTCAACTACAACTTGAACTTTACCTTAGAATTGAAAATAATGCAACCCAAAAATGTGTGTACCCTCATATGAATTTGAAATTAAAAAAAAAAAAAACCTCTTACAGCTCTATTTCCTCATCTGTAAAATAGCACCAATACTTTCATTCCTCCAGAGAGCCTGAGGATTTGGTGAGATGATCACAAGACAATGCAGACTAACCTATTCCAGAAATTAATGTGCAATGTAAAATATAAGGGATTGTTATTAACATTGCTGCCATCATTGTGGTCCTCACAAAATGAGAACTGAATGATTTCTAGGTGTGCCACTGTCTGCCGTTACAGCCTAGAGAGGCCCAGTGACACCCCAGGGCCCACACTTGCTGGGGGTTCAGGAGCTGACCAGCCACATCTCCTGTGCACAGCCACGCCTGGGGGCAGGCCCTGGCCACACCCACTCACAGACACAGAAACTTGTCCAGCTTTCCACATCTTTCATTCCAGAAATAACCAAGAGCTTTCTGCAGTTTATGGGAAGCACCAGGGAGCTACTGCTGTGTTTTGATTTTCCCCAGCAGTTATCAGAAAAGAAGAGCAGTTCCAGAGCCCCACTGAGCAGGAATGAGGGCTGTGCCCTTAACTCCCTTCACTTAGCTAAACATGCTCCCTTGGCCAGCCTGATCAAGGCTAGAAAGAGTAAATATTTTTAAAAAGACAGACAAGTGATTTTGTTTTCTAAATCTATGCTGGCAGGGGGCCTGGAAAGAAGAAATATTAGTTCAGATTGGGTCTAGGGGACAGGAATTCACATTGGAGCCCCAAATGTGTACCAGACCCAAAGCTGGGCATGCACCCCTTCCCTCCCTTCTCCTCACCGCAGCTGTGGGCAGGAAGGGCAGCCCCTCATTTTATTGCATATGAGGGTGGGGCGGCTTGCAGAAGCTGGTGGCCAGCTGCAGACATGCGAGTGACAAGTAATATAACCGGAATCCATGTCTACAATATCCCCTGTTTCCAGGGCACTCTGCCCGGCTGACTGAGTTAACACACCTCTTCTTTTGGCCAGATGGCTAAAGAATTAGACACACTGTCAAACGTCAGTGACTTTTATTTCCTCTCTTCTTCTATCCAAAGATATAACTATTTTTGCCCTGGCAGATTACAAAAGTAGCCCCTTTGGACAATAAAATGGTGGTGCTGGATTTTCCATCTCATCCTTGTAGTAGTATAGTGTCCAACGTTTTTTCTTTTCTGCTGCACATTGGAAGAATAAGAGTTGTTTACGGAGACACAGTAACAAGATATGAATAGCAAAAAAAAAAAAAAAAGTCTGTGCATACTTTTCGTGATATCCAACACCACAGATAAGGAAAACAAGTCCTCACAAAATCAGCATGTGGCCCACGGGCCACAGGTTGGACACCCCTGCTAGAAGTTGGCATAGATGTCCCCACTCTCCCCTGATTTCATTTTGCTAGATTCAGTCTGCACATGTGATGCTACCCAAAGCTGTGGTGCTAGACCAGGCCCTCTAGGAGGAAGCCAGGCCTCAGCAGTAGCCCCATGCTCACTGATCTGTGTTCCTGTGATCCAAGAAGCCACGGGGTTCCTCTTCCTCCCCCTCTCTCCTTGCTGGGACTTGTAACCCAGCATGAGAGATAACAGGTTCAATTTAGTCTTGAAACAAAAGGGAGGATTTGACAGTGTCTGGAAGAAAATGTTAAACATTATTAAAGAGATAAAAGATAAGAAAGACAAAAAGAGAGAAAAAGATAGAATGGTCACTTTGCTTAGAGAAAGGAGATGCAGTTGAAAGCAGTCAACACCTTATTTTTCTTATAGAAAATCCAAATTTTTTGCAATGTTAAGTTTTTTAATGCCAGGCAAGGTGGCTCACACCTGTAATCCCAGCACTCTGGGAGGCCGAGGCAGGTGGATCACCTGAGCTCAGGAGTTTGAGATCAGCCTAAGCAAGAGCAAGACTCCCATCTCTACTAAAAATAGAAAAACTAGCTGGGTGTCGTGGCTGGCACCTGAAATTCCAGTTACTCAGGAGGCTGAGGCAAGAGGGTCGTTTGACACTGGGAGTTTGAGGTTGCTGTGAACTACGATACCAGGGCACTCTACCATGGCAACAAAGTGAGACTCTGTCATAAATAAATAAATAATTTTTTTGTTTATATCATTGGGCATTTACCACAGAGTGGACCTTGGTCTGCCTCTTTACCCACATTTCCTAGAATGGGGTACTTCTTCCAATCCATACTGCGTATTCATTGATACCTTTAGAGAGAAAACAAAGAAATGAAAATGGGGGAAAGAGCAGAGCAGGGCAGGGCGGGAAAACAAATCGCAACTTGCTGGGCTTGGGCGTGTTCTGCATCGTGTCAGGCATGTGACCAGCCTGTCTCCTTCCTCACACCCCGCCTGTAACTGTGATGTAAACAGGATTACTCCCTTTGGAGAGATGAGAGAACTGCAGCTCCGATACTGTCAGTGACTTGCCATGGTCACAATGTTTATCAATAGCTAGTTGATTCAGAGATAATAAATGGGCCAAAAAGAATTGTGCTAGGACAAAGAAGGGAATAAATTGTCTTTGCTCCCCCTAAATAATTATGTCACTATGGCAAAACTTTATATTGTATTATGTGTATATCATCGGGCTCCTTGCTTTCTTTAGCCCTGAACTTTAGCAGAACTTTAGCCCTGTTCTTTGATGCCAGGATCACATGGGACAGTTACATCCAGAGCTGTCATACCAATTCTGCAGGGTGTAGAATTGTACAGGATATAGAATTGAGTATAGAAATGGTATGACAACGATGCCATAGGTAGGAAAAATTAACAAACTCGTATTATATTTTATATTTATGTATCAACACCTAGTGAAATATTTTGTAAATATTTTGTAAAATTTTATGATGAGTATTTTGTAAATAAAAGTACCGTTAGCTACAATTTCCCATTTTCCCTATGTATGTCTGTATGGCGAACTTTAGGACACCCTGTAGTCATTTCCTACCTATTAACATTTTTTGCGCTTTTGCATTTATTTAAGTGAAAAAGCTCATTGAGTTTTTGCACAGCAAATATACTCTGCCGCCAGTGCTCGGACCAAGAAATGGAACTGTTTCCACATCCTAAAGAGATGTTATTATGCTGACTTCTAAGACTGTAGGGTAAATTTTGTCCTTCGTGTTTGGCTCGTTTGGCTCCACAGCATTATTGATGATATTCCAGATGGTTAAGTGTAGTTTAGTTCATTCCTCTCCATTTCCGTCCAGTGCTCCACAGTACGGCTGTTCCATCTTTATTGATCCATTCTACTAGCAAAGTGCATTTGGACAGCTCCAGTTCTGAGCCCACATGCACAAAGCTGCTGTGAACACTCTAAGCAGTCCTGTCTCTTGGTGAACATTTTGCCAACACTTGCTTTTAAATATGAGTGTAAAGGTCGATTAGCTGCCTGTCTCTTTTTCACAAATTTCCAAACTTCCTCTGTTGGTTGAGTATAGAAAATGAGAATCTCCAAGCAAGCCATCTGGGGGTTACATGATAAAAGAAAAGGAAGCAATGGAACATGAATTCTATGAGTTTTTGTTGTTCGGGCCAATGTCCCCACCAAAACTGCTCCCTCCTAGATGACTGAGTTTCTGGAACCAGTGACATGGCAAGTTCAAGAAATGTATTCAATGGCACTCTCTGGGAAGGACAGTTGGTCTCCCATCAGAATGGCTACACAGCACAGAACCAAAGCCAGCGGTGAAGTGACTAGATGGTGGAGAGCACTGGCCCTTTTCAGTGCAGTGTGTGAACTCCAGCCACCACTGCTAATCATCCAGCATTTGATTCTATCCATGGGAGTCAGCAACTGGTCCTCAAGGCCAAGAGGCTTTGACCACAGTCCCATGGTGTGGAGGATGAACATCGAAATGCTTCCTGGAGGAGGTGCTGTGGTCAAAAACAAGTCCTTCCCAGGTGTCCAAGAAGCCTCAGAACCAAGATCTAGGACTAAAAGCAAGATAAGGAGCTGAGAAACCAGGAAAGCTAAGAGCAACATCTGTCAGGAGCAGCAGGCTGGAGGCAGCCACAGATTAATAACCGAGGTCCTCATGGCGTGTGTTTCACCTGTTCCGAGTGCACATTGAATAAGGAGAGCAGAATGGTGTAAGGGGGCCAGCACTGGCACACTAGAATTTGTTGATACTGCGTTTTCTACTATAAATTATTACCTTGACATTGTAGTTTCTACCCAGTGCTTAGTGCTGTGCCTGGCACATAGAAGGGTCTCAGTAAATATTTATTGGAGTACACTAATGTACACATTGGTTTTTAGTGACACTAGAGATTGAAGTTTCTAGACTTACACATCTTGACCCCACTTGAGTGAGAGGAGACCATCTGAGCAAGGCCAGCTGGCAGCCCGAGATACTGCCTCTGTCTCTTTCTTGACCACCAAGACTTCCAGTTGGAGTCAGCATCGCTTCCCCCTGCCCAGCAAGCCATTTCTGCATCACCACAAGAAATCTGGGCCCACTTCACAAAGAAGAAGCTGGAAATCTAGACAAAATGTCCTGTGACCTCTACTTGTCCTTTATACCCAGAGGGAAAATTCCAGAGAAAAGAATATTTCACAAAGGCCAAAACAACTGGGCCAAAGCGTTAGTTCCCCAAATCTAGCCCTGACATCTAGTTTGGAGCTAGTTTTTGTTGTTCGGGCCAGTGCCCCGCCAAAACTGCCGGGACACTGGAACCTATAGTTAAACTTCCACGGCACAGTTAAATTATGTTGATCAAAAAAAAAGTTAAAAAAAGAATATACTTACTTTGATTATTTTTATTAAATCATAAACACATAGATCATGTATTCATTAATGCATTTATGGAGTACATTGTGCTGATTTCATATAGAATTAGCAACGCTTACATCACACTGGTTAATATATACCTCATCTCGTTTACTTAGTTATTATATTAAGAAAATTATACTCTATACTAATAGATCCAACATGTACCCTGGCATTATGCACCATAGGTATGATCCCACCATTCACCCTCCCTCGATCTAACCTCACCCCTCCCCTTCCATCCCCCACTCCTCTATCCTTCATCTTGGGTTATAGTTGTGATCTATTCTTCATATGAAAGTGTGAGTGATTGTAAATTGGTTTCATAATAGTACTGAGTACATTGGATAATTTTTCTTCCTTTCTTCTGATACTTTACTAAGTAGGGTATCTACTAAGTAGCTCTATCCATGCCAAAAATAACTTTATAACAAAGATATTTGCACCAGATTGTTCACTGTAGCTCAATTCATAATTGCCAAGTCATGTAAGAAGCCCAAGTGCCCATCGACCCATAAATGGATTAATAAATTGTGGTATATGTACACCATGGAATATTATTCAGCTTTAAAAAAAGATGGAGACTTTACCTCTTTTATGTTTACACAGATGGAGCTAGAATATACTTACTTTGAACCTCTTTCAAAAATAATTTAATTAATGATCCTCTCTCTCATGGCACACCAGTTGAAAATCACTGAGCTAGAACTATCCTGCAAAGTTATAATTTGCATGTCCTTGTTGGAGGCCAGCACGGAATTTTCTTATGAATGATCTGTAGGGCAGTCCTTGTAGATGACTCAGGCCTTTCCCTTTCCATGGGAGTCTAGCTGATGCAAAATGTTGGTAATGGCTGTAGGTTTGGAAGAGGGTATTGCCTCCAGGCTTAACCGCCCTTTTTTTATAAGGAGCTGGAGAGGAGGGGTTGTCCTGAGATTTTTTATTTTCTTTTACAGATCAAACTTTGCTTTAGGCACAAGGAGAAAAACTAACTACATCTATTGACTATTAAGTATACTATACTTATAGGTACTAGATACTTTATCATAGCTAAATTCAACACAATTCATAGCAACCTTACAAAGTAGATACGACTATGACATTTCATAGGTAAAATACTAGAAGCTTAGAAAAGTTGAGTTTTGACCAAAATAGCATAGGAGGGTTGGTATTTGAATCCTGGTCTTTCTGATAAAAACTATTAAAAACAAAAAGAAAAACTAAAAAAAAAAAAGAAAGAAAGAAAAAGCAAGGCTGTAGACAATGCTGCTTCCCAGACCCTGAATGGTGGTTCCTTAATCTCATAATGATGAGGGCCCAGCCTTCCCTAAATACTACCCCTTTCTCTGAATTCTCACAGTACAGAAACTTCTGTACATGTGGAAGACAACATTCAAATTTAATGCCTACATCTAACTTTTCTCCAAAGGTATTAGGAATGACCACCTTGGTAAAAGTCTTTACATAATACAACATAAGAAGAACGTGAATATTACTGAAAACACTCTGTTTTCACAAAGTTTAGGGATTGCTTGTGTGAGTCAGCCTATTCCCAAAAGATTTAGTTTGTTACACCCTAAAATAATTCCCAAGCTAGTGCAGTACAAGAGCATGTAATAGTATCCACATGTACTCAATAAATGGTATGTTTTCCTCTTAACTCCTTTTATCTTCAAAACAGCATTATGAGATATTTGTTATCTACACTTTACAGATGAGGAAACCCAAACTTAGACAACAAAGCTACTAAATAGCTGTGTTAGTTATCTACTCAAGTATAAAAATAAATTACTCCAAACATAGTAGCTTAAAACAATAATAAACATTTATTACCTGGCATAGTCGCTGTATAATCAAAAGTTAGGAAATGGCTTGAATCAGTGGATGCAGCTTAGAATTTGTCATGACTTTGCAATCAAGATGTCAGCTGGAACCAGTCCTTGGTAGGCTTGACTGGAGCTGGAGGATCTGCTTCCAGGGTGATTCACTTGCGTGGCTGTCAGGCTGGGGCTGCCTAGTGAGGAGAGGCCTCAGTTACTCCCCATGTGGACCTCTGCACAGGTTGCTGGAGTATCCTTGTGACAAGGCAACTGGCAACCAGAAAATAGAGCGCCCAGTGGAAGTTATCCTTGTGATGACTTCTCCTAATAAGCTACATAGCACTGTGTCAACCACATTCCACTTTTGAGAAGCAAATCACTAAGTTCAGCCCATGCTCAATAGAAGGAGAATCAGGCTCCACCTTTATAGGGGAAGCGTGTCAGGGGATTTATGACATACTGTAAAATAACTGCAGACGGAACACTGGAATTCTCATTTATCCCTTTCTAACTTGTAACTCCAGCGCTTTCCTTGATATCCAAGGTAGGAGAATGTGGTGTGTTTCCATAGTTCACCTCCACATCAGTAGCAGACATCAGAAATTCCAGAACTCATTCTGCTGCAGCTGGGCCTAGCCTCAGAGTCTCTCTCACCTGATGCTCCAGGATGTTACCACCAATCCTTTGGAGCTGGCACATAAATGGAAATTTAGTCCCTTCTCTCTGTACCATGTACAGACAAACTTCACAGGTGCTTTGCTATCTTAGAACCCCTGACCTTACGGATCACCTCTTGGGCCCTCTGTGAGACAAGCTTTGTAATAATAAACCCCTTTCACAAAAATTATTTAAGAAGGAAAAATGCTTTAGAGAGTCTCATCTAACTTTCAAAAGGCCTTCCAACTTGCAGAAGTCTACTACAATTGTACACCCTCCACTCCAGTAAATATCATTTGCTCCTCTAATGACAGGAGGAGAGGACTGTATGTAACATCTACTGGGTTTTTTTGCCTTACAGTGGCTCTGACCCATGAATGCACCCTGGAATCACCAGCGCTGAGGGCTGGTCCCAACCCTTAGAGACTCTTTAGTAACTGATCTGAGACCCAGGGACTTTCAAAGCTCCTGGGGCAATTCTACCCTTCAGCCAGGCTGAAAATACTGACTTAGTGCTTTGTTTTCTTTGGCAAATAAGCGATTCAGCTGTGTTTGCATTGAACTCTGCCACCTTGTAATTGGTTACATGAACATATTAATAAAGTTTAGAGGGTGATAAACCCCCAGGCAATATTCAAACTTTACCACTCCTTTTCAAAATGTCAATGTCAATTGGACTTTCTCATCTCTGTGAAATGCATCCGATTCCAATAAGAGTCCAATTATGGTATTTTGTGCATTTATGTGACTTTAACACACACTTTTCAGAGGCACCTCCAAAACCACCTCTGTTTTACACAATGTTTATATCCTCCCTAATTCATCTCAATTTCAAAAAATCTGAGATCACCTTGGAGCAAACAAAATTCTGCTGATCTGAGACTTTATCATAGATTTTTAGTAAAAACCTTTCACATACCCAAATAAGCAATGCTTCTTTAATTTCCCAGGTAAATAAAAAGGGAAGTAACCAGATAATCTGATAATCAAAATACCACTTTTTTCTCTAATGCCATATCTATCTTAAAAAGAGAATATTTTTACCTGAACATTTTTATTTTTATACCTCAGTCAAGGCAAAGACAGACTATCACCCCAAGATATTAAAGGTTTTGGGGAGTGTGGAGGGGGGACAAAGGAATGTATCAATCCCCTTAAGTGTCTCAAATTTTGTCATACATTGAAGTCACGTGGAAAGTTTTTAAAAGTCCTCATGCCTTTAAGAGTTCCATAAAGTTTAATCAGAATCACCAATGGTGCAAGTCGGGCATTTGTAAATGTTAGGAAATTTGTAAAATTTTTCCCAGGTGATACTATGTGCAACAAAGTTTTAGGAACTACTGTCTTAACACGTTACTGCTAACTTTTTTACATTTTTATTTTATAGAGTCTTGATCTGTCACCTGAGTTGGCATCACATAGCTCACTGCAGCCTCAACCCCCTTGGCTCGGCTCAGGAGCACCTCTTGCTTCGGCATCCCAACACCTGGCTGATTTTCCTATTTTTTGTAGAGACAGGGTCTCACTATATTGAGCAGGCTGGTCTCAAACTCCTGACCTCAAGCAATCCTCCTGCCTTGGCTTCCCTAAGTGCTGAGATTACAGGTGTGAGCCACCAAACTCAGCCACTGCTAACTTTCTGTGGCTCTGTAAGCAGAATAAATTTCCTATATCCCCAAGCTGTTTAAGAAAAAAGAATCTACTCAGATTGGAAATATTTGCATATAAAATTTTGTTTACTGCAATAGACTGTAAAGAACTTGAGAAATGCAAATTTCTCCTTATTTGCCAATATTTAAAATTAAAACAGAACATATTCTCTCAATAAATTATTGTCTTTATTGATCTTCACACCTGACTACTAGGTTATAATAAATACAGAGATGAAGGGATCAATACCACAGGTGCACTCCGCAAAATATAAGATGGTAGGAAAAGAAAGGACAGATAGCCCATTTTTTCAAAAATGAAAGAGAAGAGTCAAGATCAGTGATTTCCAACCAATGTGCTGTGACACACTGGTGTGCTGGGAGAGGATCTTAGAGTACCTGAAAACTTTTAAAGATCATAAATTAAGTTACTTTTGAAAGAAGTTCAAAGCCCTCGGCTGAGGCGCCAGCCACGTACACCTAAGGTGGCGGGTTCGGGTCCCCAGCCCAGACCCGCCACACAACAATGATGGCTGCAACCAAGAAATAGCCGGGCGTTGTGGCGGGCGCCTGTGGTCCCAGCTACTTGGGAGGCGGAGGCAGGAGACTCGCTTGAGCCCAGGAGTTGG